>NW_017673067.1:146644-152954 GCF_001879085.1 Nicotiana attenuata | reverse complement strand
CGGGACCATGATCCATCAGCAGAGTAATGCAAAAGAGACTGATCAAAAGTTTAAATGGATGAATCAAGGAATAGACACCTCATTGCAAGTGCCACTAAATTAGACATTGATGAACCTGGTTCATCAGTCGATCAGAAGTTGCATAGGGGTATGATTGGTTCATTCTTGTATCTTGCTGCCAGCAGACCTGACACTGTTTTCAGTGTAGGGCTTTGTGCTCGCTTTCAGGCAAATCCAAAGGAGTCTCACTTGACTGCTGTCAAGAGGATACTAAGATATTTGAAAAGCACCACTGATCTGTGTCTTTGGTATCCCAAAGGTAGTAATTTCAATCTAGTAGGATATGCTGATGCTGATTATGCAGGTTTCCTTGTGGATAGGAAAAGCACCTCAGGTATGGCTCACTTTCTTGGTTCATGTCTTGTATCATGGGCCACTAAAAAGCAAAATTTAGTGGCATTATCCACTGCTTAGGCTGAGTATGTTGCAGCTGCATCTTGTTGTGCTCAATTGCTTTGGATCAAACAGTAGCTGGTAGATTTTGGCAATGAAGTTGGTTGCATTCCTATATTCTGTGATAACACTAGTGCTATAAGTATGACAAAGAACCCTGTTCATCATAAGAGGACTAAGCACATAGATGTTAGACACCACTTCTTGAGAGGTAACTATGAGAAAGGATTGATCTCCATAGAATTTTGTGCTACTGATAAACAAATTGCTGACATCTTCACTAAAGCACTGAGTAGAGAAAACTTTGAGAGGAACAGGTTGGAATTAGGGATGATTAAGATCACCTAATAGGTCCAGCTCAGAATGCACAATGAAAAAAAATTGGCTAGGAATTTTGAACTTGTGTAAATATCTAGATTAATTCTTGCTCAGCTTCATACTTTAATTAGAATACTCCTGTGACATGTGTTTATATGACTCACTGATCTCTTACAAAATTTTTCTATTATGGCATTTGAGGCATGTTCAAGAGAGTTCTAAATGAAGAACCTGGTTCATCAGTATGGGTTCATATGAAAGCTAAGGTATGTTTTCTATACTCTGCACAATTAGAAAGATTAATATTTCAATCATGAGCAGAAGTCTTATAATTGTTCAATTCCTAGAAAATTCTATCCGTTAGCATTGAACCAGTTTCCTTTGCCTAGAACTCTAAAACCGAAATTTTGCCTAAAATCTAGGGAAGATAAACCGATCATTCCAAATTAGAAATTTTAGGTTGATTAGACCTCTAATTGACCAATGTTAAAAAGCTGTCGTTACTTATTAAATGTGTATCTCTCTTTAAATACACATCACCTCTTCTGCCATCCTAATAATTCAAAACCGTCAAAAATTCTTCTTCACCCTCACTTGCCTTCTTCTCCAAAACTCTAATTCCCAAATTCTCTCAAGAAACCAACGATCATGTCTAACCCACAAGACAATCCTGGAACTCCTCCACCACCATCTCCCTCAAATTTATCCTCAACTACTCCACCCAGTGCATCTCCAAAACCTAAACTACGAAGGGTGAAAATGCTTGCTCGAAAGACTGTAGCATCTGGGGCTCTGAGGAAGGCATTAAATGAAAGCTTGAAAGCCAGCCAAGTGAAAGCAAGCCAAGCTCAAAACTCAAACTCCAGTTCTGATTCTAAATCCTATCAATCCGCTACTGAGGGGGAAGGACATGGGTCTTCTGATTCTGAAAAGACTCAAGAATCCCTTTCTAAGGTAGGTTCATCTGTGACTGAAAACTTAGAGACTAGGTTTGTTCTGGTTGGACCCATTAGGGATGTTGAATTGCTTGAGAAACGAAAGAGTGGAGGTAAAAAGAAATTTGAAAAAGAAAAACAGAGAGAGGGTGTATGTGGTAAAGAGAGGGGAATTGGGAAGGGAGTAGTGCCTGCTATCTGCGGGGTTGAACCTGAAAGGGTAGAAGAGAGTGGCATGATGTCAGAGGGAAGTGGTTCTGGGGAAGCTGCTGAGGGGTTGGTTCATCTGAGCACACAAAGAGATGAACATGTTTCATCTGCTGAAGAAACCCTAGCTGACCTGCTGAAAAAGGTTGGGGCAAGCTATGACCCAAAGAAACGAAAACCTTCCACAACAAAAGCCCCAAATGTTCCTAAGCCTTCCAAGAAAAGAAGCATTTCATCCCCAACACCTACTGCCTCTTCATTGCCAAAGGGTAGAGCCACAAGAAGCAGGGTGAAACAGAGTGAAACTGAGCTACAAAGGGCTTTAGATGCAAGTAAGAAAAAGAAAATGGATAAAGGGAGGTAAAGATTGCAGAATCCTCAGAGGTTGTTGAGGAAGAAGAAATGGAACTGGTCCATTAAGAAAGGGGTACATCAGTGGAGGTTCCTACACCCAAGCCCAAAAAGCCCAAGACTTCTTCCAAGAAGTCTTCCTCTGTGTCTGAGGCTGTTAAACCTACAATAGCCAGATGACAAGATCTGCAGTGAAAAACAAACAATCAAAAATTTCTGAATATGATGACTGGAGTGGAGAAGAAGAAGAAAATGATTCTGAGAAGGAAGCTTGCCATGTTTGGCAAAAGAAAGATTTAAAAAGGTAGACGCCTGAAAGACCTGGTGGAACCAGGAATGGTGAGATTGATGGATGCTTTAGCTGCTCAGGGATGGAAGGACATGGTCCTTTAGATGGATGGTAGGCTAGCCAGAAATGAGCTAGTTGAATTTATGGCAAATGTTGTGGTTAAGGAGGGATTTGTTAGTAGCCCGGTGAAAGGAGTCCAAGTGCAGTTTGACGAAAAGACACTGGGAGAGATCCTGGACATACCCTCTGAAGGATTTTATGACTATACAAGGCAAAGGTGGCCATGCCTGGACTCCCTCCCTACTGCTCTTGAGATCACCGGGAGGTTTTGTGATTCAGAAGATGTGAATGAAGCCAGGGCTGTGCAGAAAAGTGAAATGAGGCCTGAGCGCAAGGTCTTGTTTTAATTTGTCAACAAGTATTTATTGCCAGACAGGAGAGAAGGCACACTGCTAATTACATGGATCTAGTTCTTATGGAGTGCCTGGAGAGAGGAAAGCAAATCAACTGGCCTGCCTTCATTATCAAGCTGCTAGACAGGGTCATAAATGGCTCTAAGGCTCATGCTACTCCATATGGCTTTATTCTAACCACAGTTCTGGACAGGCTCAATGTGCCTCTGAAGAAATGGGAAATGGCCTCGAGCAAGGACAACTTTGGCATCAACACTCTTCTTGCTTGTGACTATCCAGTCAATGCCATCCCAAATGAACCTGGTTCATCCCAGAAGACACCCATCAACAACAAAGTTAGGGCTGTGGTTCAGGAATGTGCAGCCAAGGATGCTGAAATAGCTAGGCTCAAGGTTCGTGTGGTTGAAGTGGAAACTGAGAGGGATGGTCTCAGATCTGAGCTTTCCAAAGAAAAGGAGAAGAATGATGGAGTTCTTCAGAACATGTTGAATCTTCTCCAAACCCAAACCCAACCCTCTAGTTCCTCCAAGCCTTAGAACTCCTTGCTCTTGTCTCTTGAACTTACCTAGTACCTCAATGACCCAGATTAGGGATTTTTTTATCTTTTTATTTTTGCTCATGGTTTGAATGTTTTTCTTCCTTTTTGTGGATTGTAGGTGGCAACATATCTCTATCAATGATAACTACTATTTTTCTCTTGTTCAATGATTAATTTGTCCTTGATAGTTTAAATATGTTTGTTTGATTACTGATGATTGCACCATGATTGCACTTGCAGTTTCCCCAGTGGCCATGAGTACTTATTCAAATCTGGAAATTTCACTTTCTATGCAACTTTTCGATGATGCCAAAAGGGGGAAGAGACATTGTGTTTTACACATTCTGAAATAAGTGATATTTATAACCTAATTAACCTGGTCCTTGATGATAAGTGAATTTTCTAAAGTTAGTATTGATGGTTAAGCTGAGTTCTTACAGGTTACAAATCAGTAAAAAACACAGAGTTTGTCATCATCAAAGAGGGGGAATTTGTTGGCCAAAGAACAGGTGAAGTTTTGAAGATTGACAAAAGAACTCAGTCATGAACCAGGTCCATCTTGTGTAGCACAGTCATGATCAATCTATACATGTGAGATGCACATGAAAGAGAAAAGGTCTACTGATCAAGCAGCAACATCTCCTGATCTGATCGAAAAGGTTGCATATTTTAGATAAGGGGAGAAAGTCTCCTTATATGAAGAGAACACAATCCAGCATGAAGATAGTGTTAGAGTTTTAGATCATCATGAACTCTTCTACGATAGAAGAGCAGCAATTGAGTCCCAATCAAACTCTGATTACTAACCTATTAAATGACAGTATTGTTCTCTTTTACAGGCATTGCACATACGCAGAAGTTAAACTAAATTGAGAGCAAAAGAGCAAGGCGATTTTGCCAGCAATTTATGTGTGATTTTAGCGTGCACTCCTGAAGCTACTTGAACGAGATAGAAGAACCAGTTACATTGTGTCTATCTTTTATTCTAGTTCAATTGTAGTTGGTGATTTAAAATTGTACCTTTCAGGTTTCATAGAAGCAATTGTATTAGGTACCTAGAGTGTTCAAGTTATAGCTAACTGAAGTTATCGCAACAGTTGAGGCTGTGTGCCACAACGGGATTAGAGTTAATCCTTAGGTTTACAAAGAGTTTTTGTAAATGCTGTTTTGGCTCAGTGATTTTAGTGGAAGTCTGGGAAAATCCTATTGAGTAGTAGGTCGTGATTTTTTCACCTTTTGAGCCAGGTGTTTTCCACGTAAAAATCTCTGTGTTCTTTATTTTCAGTATTTATTATTCCGCAAACAGTAGTAGTTGGAGCACCTAGAAGAACCAGGTTCTTCTATAGTTCAGTTGTCACACCTCCTTTTTTCCCGAGAGATGATAGGAAAGAAAGAAGTTTTTCCAATTTAAGTGACATTAATCGAAATGGGATTATTTATTTATTTCAGAGTCGCCACTTGGGATAATTTATGGTGTCCCAAGTCACCGATTTATTTTAAATCCCAAATCGAGGAAGATTGACTCTGTTATAAGTCTGCGAAACTAGAAGATCGGGTAAGGAATTCTGTTAACCCGGGAGAAGGTGTGAGGCACTCCCGAGTTCCGTGGTTCTAGCACGGTCGCTTAAAAATCTATACTTGCCTTAAAATTATTTAGTTACGTGTTTTTAAACCTATGTGCATTTACCCTTTTTACCGCTTTTAATTGCTTGATTATTTGTAATTATGGAATTATCTCGAAACGGGTCACGCGTACGTGTACTCGTTGTTTGGTGTGTCAAAGTCATGTCACGCGTACGTGTATACCCCTAACAACACTTTATTATTATTAAGATTGTTTTGCCCAAAGTTGCGCGAACGCATACTTCGATTTACTTTTCAGAATTAAAATCGCAATTATATTACGCGAACGTAAACATAATTACAATAATAATTTAAGTCGGGTTGATCATGTAAATTTGTAGGATAAAATTTTATTTCTTCATAATTTCTTTATCTTTACTTGCAATCATTTACCATATTAGATAATCTAACTAAAAGTTAGTCTTTAGAGCATATTTGGAAGTTTGTGTTGTATTTTAAACTAATGAGAATAACCCATCAAAAGTTAAATTTCGTTTTAAAATTAATACATACGCATACATTTTAACCTTTTTTATTTCCTTTTAATCTTTATAACTCCATCAGTTTTTCCCAAAACAAATGCTACGTAAATTTGTACAAGTTTTGTTACATAATTTGAACTTAATTTGGCTTTAAATAAATTAACTTGTAATAAAACTATAATATTGAGATTTAATCTGATGCAGTACGTTATCCTTATATATATATATATATATACGTATTTTTAAAGCTAGTTTAAAAACTATTTGTTTTTGGTATACTTCTTAGACAAAACAAGATATTGAACTTCTAAAACCATTCCAACAAAATGACGTAACTTTAAAAAATGTTATTAACTTAATATTTGCTCATACGTACCAATTGCAAATCCATACAGTTAACCAAGTACAGGTTTCAAACTTGCACAAAATTTTAATCTTCAATTAACAATCCTACGGTGGACTAATGAAAACTTGTTGAATATATTAATTCCCTGCTTTGAATTGCAAAAGAAGAAAATACCTAAAATATTTAAATCTATGATCATTAACAGATAACAGTACGAGAATTAAACTAGCTTTTCAAAAGAGACTAATTTTTAAGCAATGCATGCTACATAAACTAATATCACTCTTATAGTCAGAATTATACACTTGAACATAAAAACAAAAATGAGAAATAAACTTTGTTAAATTACAACAAC
>NW_017673067.1:78265-141245 GCF_001879085.1 Nicotiana attenuata | reverse complement strand
CCTACGTATCCGTTTCGAATCAAGTCGAACATAGTTCAGGGTATTTTTTTTTATTTTGTTTTGTTTTCATTTTCGTTTTCTTTTGCTTTTTTTTCTCCTTTTTTTTTTCTTTTTTCATTTTCTTTTTGTTTTGTTGTTTTGTTTTTTTTTCTTTCTTTTCTTTGTCATTTTTTAATAATAACTTCTAGATTCCAAATAGGGTAATCAAAGAGAGGGAACCGGCTCAAAGGGTTTGCAAAAGAGTTAATGGTGTTTGGGTAGTGAAAAAGCCTTCGTCATCCCAATTAGAGAATGTTAACACCGAGTAGTGAGTCAAACATAGTACCTTCTGACTGCATCTGATTTGACTGTTGTCTCGG
This sequence comes from Nicotiana attenuata, assembly GCF_001879085.1. Lineage (NCBI taxonomy): Eukaryota > Viridiplantae > Streptophyta > Magnoliopsida > Solanales > Solanaceae > Nicotiana > Nicotiana attenuata. The sequence goes on along the minus strand of NW_017673067.1, from coordinate 140,886 downwards.
GGACGTTTCCTTTTATGTCTCCCCAATACAACGGACCTATGCAATACTCTTGTTACAATGTATGGACCTTTGAAATTTGGAGCAAATTTTTCCTTAGCTTCTTCATGGTGCGGGAGAATATGTCTCAGGACGAGTTGCCCACTTCAAATTTCTTGGGACGTACTTTTTATTGTAAGCATGGGCCATTCTTTGTTGTACAACTGCCCATGGTAGCCTCCGGCGATCACTTTCCATCAATCAAAGACAATGTTTCAATCGAGTCTTGACTCAATCTTCATCATCGATCTCGGCTTCAACAATGATCCAAAGAGAGGGAATCTCATTTTCGTTCCAATTCTTTGTTTATTTTCTTACAAGCCTTATCTTCAACAAATTATGCTTCTTGGTTCATTATTTCGAAATCTGACAGCGTTTTAGGATCTGGGCATGAAGTCCGCAAGCATGTCATGTTATTAAAATCTGCATTTACAGAACTGAAAAGAGAATAAGAAAGGTGACAAGATTAAGAAAACAGATAGTCATGGATGATGAAATATTGATTCATTTATTTGAATATTTTTAAAAAAAAATAGAAGGGTTTACATCAGAATGTAAGACAGTAAAGTAAAAATATTCGGATGACACACTGAAATAACTCGAAAGGCAGAAAAGATAGCAAGACCGGTTACAGAGACTCACGTCTGATAGGGAAAGTTTCTGGGTTAGCGCCCATTTTTTTTTTTCTCTTCTGCCGCGGCAATGGCTACTATGGCTTTCAATGCTGGATCAAATTCCCCATAAACAAATCATCATGAGCAGGCCATGTCCTATTGCTCAAATCTAGTAAGGTAAACCCCACATTTGCCTTCAATTTTTTGTTTTTCACCGTCAACTTGCCTACTTGCCCTTTCGTGACCTTGGATCAACAACAGTTGAGCTTGTTCCATTTGTTGAGAAGATGTTTTTACTTCCGATGGATCTTGGATTGTTTGCGTGACTCGCCATTGCAAACCAACAAACCGACCACCTTTAATTAGCTTTTATTTCAAAACAACAAGCATGTTAAAATAAACACTCTTTCTCTTTTTTTTTCTTTTCTTTTTTTTTTCAAAATGATTCGATCGAACCTGATGTGGGTTGCCTACGTATCATGTGGAGACATGAATCAGATCTTGCGTAGTTCGGGAAGATCAAGAACTCAAGTAAACTAAACTAATTTTTTTTCTTTTTCTTTTTATTTTTCTTATGTGAATTCAGACTATCAGAACTTCTAAAAATAAAAAAATATTTTTGGGTTTTGAACTTTTTTTTTAATAAGGACTTCTAAATAAGAAAGAGAATATTTTTAGATTTTTAAATTTGTTGTATCAAAGAAAAACTTCTAAAGAAGGAATTAAAGAAAAATAAATTTGAATTTTTGAAAATTGAGGGTCGGAACCGATGAGGTTTGCCTACGTATCTCACATCCGGTGAGAATCAGACCCGCGTAGTTCTGTTAATGTTTCAGGAATAAGATGACACTTTTTGAAAAATTCAGGCTTATTTTGATAATCTTTTTGGGGTGAATACCGAGATTTTTTTTAAACAGGGTAAATTTTCTCTCATATTTTCTCCCTTCTGGTTTTTCCTCAATTTTTATATATACATTTTTTAGAAACCGATCAACATGCACAAGCCGAATCAAACATAATGCACAAGTAGCACATAAGATGCATCAGGATGGTCTTGCAATTCTCGGGTACACCTGTCCTAGACGGACCCAACCCCAGTATTGAGTCCCCAAAGTCAAATGCACATGATGCAAACAAACGTTCCTACTAGGGATCCGGCATGAGGCTATGTTATTCTAGGTTTTAATCCTAGGGGGAGTGTTTTAGACCTGGCTTACCCAAGCGGACGGCTCGAGCCGAGGTGGGGGCAACGTACCGGGAGCACGAAAGTCTACCCGGCCTAGTTACTTGACCCAACCTCGTTCTAATTGGTATGACTTCTAACAGAAAAGTGGGCCACGCGCACGTGTGCACCATAAATTCAGAAGACTCAGAAGGGAGGCGTAAGAAGACAGTTTAATACAATTCAAATCAAAGCGGTAAATAAGAGGCCGCAATTAGCACATTAGGTCCAAAATCATAGTAATAACATCAAATTAATAAAGCCAACTATAGATCACATTACAAGCTCGAATTCTAAACCCAGAACGGAAGTTCTGGGTTATCTTCCCCAGCAGAGTCGCCATAGCTGTCACACCTCCTTTTTTCCCGAGAGATGATAGGAAAGAAAGGAGTTTTTCCAATTTAAGTGACATTAATCGAAATGGGATTATTTATTTATTTCAGAGTCGCCACTTGGGATAATTTATGGTGTCCCAAGTCACCGATTTATTTTAAATCCCAAATCGAGGAAGATTGACTATGTTATAAGTCTGCGAAACTAGAAGACCGGGTAAGGAATTCTGTTAACCCGGGAGAAGGTGTGAGGCACTCCCGAGTTCCGTGGTTCTAGCACGGTCGCTTAAAAATCTATACTTGCCTTAAAATTATTTAGATACGTGTTTTTAAACCTATGTGCATTTACCCTTTTTACCGCTTTTAATTGCTTGATTATTTGTAATTATGGAATTATCTCGAAACGGGTCACGCGTACGTGTACTCGTTGTTTGGTGTGTCAAAGTCATGTCACGCGTACGTGTATACCCCTAACAACACTTTATTATTATTAAGATTGTTTTGCCCAAAGTTGCGCGAACGCATACTTCGATTTACTTTTCAGAATTAAAATCGCAATTATATTATGCGAACGTAAACATAATTACAATAATAATTTAAGTCGGGTTGATCATGTAAATTTGTAGGATAAAATTTTATTTCTTCATAATTTCTTTATCTTTACTTGCAATCATTTACCATATTAGATAATCTAACTAAAAGTTAGTCTTTAGAGCATATTTGAAAGTTTGTGTTGTATTTTAAACTAATGAGAATAACCCATCAAAAGTTAAATTTCGTTTAAAATTAATACATACGCATACATTTTAACCTTTTTTATTTCCTTTTAATCTTTATAACTCCATCAGTTTTTCCCTAAACAAATGCTACGTAAATTTGTACAAGTTTTGTTACATAATTTGAACTTAATTTGGCTTTAAATAAATTAACTTGTAATAAAACTATAATATTGAGATTTAATCTGATGCAGTATGTTATCCTTATATATATATATTATAATACGTATTTTTAAAGCTAGTTTAAAAAACTATTTGTTTTTGGTATAACTTCTTAGACAAAACAAGATATTGAACTTCTAAAACCATTCCAACAAAATGACGTAACTTTAAAAAAATGTTATTCAACTTAATATTTGCTCATACGTACCAATTGCAAATCCATAACAGTTAACCAAGTAACAGGTTTCAAACTTGCACAAAATTTTAATCTCAATTAACAATCCTACGGTGGACTAATGAAAACTTGTTGAATATATTAATTCCCTGCTTTTGAATTGCAAAAGAAGAAAATACCTAAAATATTTAAATCTATGATCATTAACAGATAACAGTACGAGAATTAAACTAACTTTTCAAAAGAGACTATTTTTAAGCAATGCATGCTACAATAAACTAATATCACTTTATAGTCAGAATTATACACTTGAACATAAAAACAAAAATGAAGAAATAAACTTTGTTAAATTACAACAACAAATAGCGCATAACTTCAAAAATTCTTTTATCATTTATTTAAAATATGGCTGAAAGTATTACATGGTTTAGAGGGTTACCTAGGTCGTAGAAAATCAAAACTCAGCAGCAAGGACATCTAATCAGCAGCAACTCAAGTAATATCAGAAGACAACTCAAGAATAGTGGAAAAGTGAACCAAGAAACAATAGTCTTTCTTTTTGGAATTGAAACGAACGAATGAACTCTTAAAGACTTGGCTATTTCTGAAATACTTCTTTGCTCTCTAAATCTTGCCCCCCTTTATAAAGAAGAATGAAGGTGGTTATATGGAGATGTGGGTGTGAGTGTGGGATCATGGGTAGAAGACGTGAGCAAAGTGGGGAAAATGGGGAGTTGGGATCAGATTTTGCTCTCTCTCTCCCTCTTTTTTTTTTCGTTAGTTTTTTTTATTATTATTATTATTTTTTTTAAATCCATCTTATTAAATAAAAAGAAAGTAAAATACATAGCTCTCTCTCTCTCTCTCTCTCCCTCCTCTCTCTCTCTCTCTCTCTCTCTATATATATATATAATAATATATATATAATATATATATATATATTATATTATATAAATATATATATATATCAACCGACTTACTTTTAGACTTAAAGAAAACATATATAAATAAGAGGACCCAATATTTATACTAAAGTTTAAATAATACTAAGAAAGATTCTCTAGCTTACTTATTAAAATTCTAACTAAAAGAAACTATATATATTTTTTGTAAATTTTCTTTTTCTCTTTACAAATAACAATAAAATATTCTATATATATATATATATATATATATTAGACCTAAAAGTAATATTTACATTAAAATACAATAGAATTTGGGTGTGGTCAAAAATTAGGTGTTCACATCAGTTAAGCGAAAATTGGGTACCACACAAATCACCCCCCTCTTGTATGGTATTGACGCATAAAACATCTTCTTATTATCATTTCTTGAGGTAAAATTTTGACTATATCTTTGTGTGCCTGAGTAGGAAGCAGTCATGGAAGCAGTTTGATATTCATTTTGGAGTAGCATAGCATATGCCTGACTTATAGTTGGACTAAGCTTCATCATAGTTAGATTATGTATAGCACCTCTATAGCTTTCATTTAACACCATTAACAGTTGCATTAGTTTTTGTACTTCCTTATCTTTCTGAGCTTTCCCCTTAGCCCCACAAGTACAGTTACAAGTGCAACCAGAGGAACTGAGAGTATCTAGCTCATCCCAAAGTCTTTTCACTTTGGTAAAATAAGATTGGATATCAGAAGAACCTTGAGAAACAATACTTATATCCTTTTGAACCTGATACCAAAAAGCGCCATTAGCTTATCGAATCTTTCATTTAAGTCAAGCCACATTTGACTAGTATTTTTGGAGTATATAACACTATCAGCCATAACAGGACTCTAACGCATTCAACAACTAGCTAGAGATCATAGAATTGCATCTTTCCCACAGTTTAGTCCGGGGAGATGTGGAAGAAGGTTTGATAAAGGATCCATCTATGAACCCTAATTTGTTTTTCGCACCCAAAGAGAAAAGAATAGACCGACTCCAATCCCCGAACCCTGAACCGTTTAACTTCTTTGGTACTATCATGAGACCATGATTGTTTGAGGGGTGGAGATAGTAGGGATGGTCAGGATCATAAAAATTATCAGCATCAAAGTATTCATCACCTATAATTTTTTTTCACAGCAGTAAAAGAAAGTCAGAGAAGCTAAGATATATCACCACGAATACACCCACAGACGTCGTCATTACACTATACCAACATGCACACTACCAGAAGAGGGATAGATCTTACCATAACCAAAGAGGATCACAACGCGAGCAACAAACAGAGAAAATCAAGGCAAAACCGCAAATGTGTCACCGGAGGTGTGAAGTCAGAATTGCCAAATTCAACTCGAAACTCCCAAATTCAACATGAATCTACCCGTATGAAGCCGAAACTTTCCAAATTCAACTCGACTTCGAACCTTACTTGAAACTTTCACACAAACATAGAACAAAACTCCAAAAAAATCAACAGATTGAAGGATATACTCAGGCGAGTTATTGGGCAAATTTCGATGACGAGCAAGGGAGATTATGAGAAAAAGGAAAAGATAAATTGAGAAAATCCTAAATAGAGAGATTAGGGTCCATAGGATTTGTAATTGGTTGACGAAAATAAAACAAAGTGAGGTATACCGCTTTGATACCATGAAGAAATTAAGAACAACTAGCCGGAATGCATGGTGAATCCGACGATTTCTAGACAGAGAATGGAAAACAAAGGTAGAGAGATGGATGAGCGTTTGAGAGAATTCTAGAATCTTTCATAGCTGCTGCAAAATGGTGATATGTTCTTTATATACAAAGGGAAAAACTGGTAAAACAAACTAAGCTTAATGGGCTAACTAACCGAATAAAATAACAACTGGACTAATACAAGATAAATATACAAACTAAACTAAGACAACTGGAACAGGCCCAATACTAAAGCTAAACTCTAACACCAATTGGCATCATTGTTATACCTTATCTGGAGCCCACTTGTAAGATTACACTGAGTTGTTGTTGTTGTTGTTGTTAAGCTAATTGGTAGGGGTGGGCGTTTGACAGTTCGGATTGCATATGAAAACTTCGGTTTGGATTTCGATTTTCGGATTGAAGAAATGACAATCAAAATCCAATCCAAATAAGTTCAAATTGCATCGGATTTTTTAACTTCGATTTTGGATTAATCGATTTTGATGTTTTGAATTTTCGGTTTTGAGCTTATAAGTTGAGTTGTTTCTTCTTTTATAAACAAATGAATATCCAAATGAAGTACTCATGTTAAATTGCCTGAAAAGTTCCTCATTCTCAACGCAATCATCCAAATGAAGTATTCAAGTGATGAAATTATTATCAAAAAATACAATAGAGGTATTAATACGGCAAATAAGAAGTAGGAATAGTAAAACCATGTCCAAATAGAAAGTATTCTTACAGTAACTTAGTAATTAATATTGAATATATGAGATAATATCTAATGGGTATGGTATTTGTAACGACCCGACCGGTCGTTTTGAGCTTTTGCACTTTGATCGTCAGTTCTCGGGCACGATTTGCCCCGTTTGATGTATTATGACTGATGTAGATCGTTGGTTCTTGGTTTTCAGGAAAATCGGAATGAATTTGAAGTTCTCAATTGTAGCTTGAAATTTGGAATAGCTTGACCAAGATTTGACTTATTTGTATATGAGTCGGATTGGAGTTTTTATGGTTTGGTTAGCTTCGTTAGGTGATTTTATGATTTAGGAGTGTGATCGGAATTGGTTTTGGAGGTCCGGTGTAGAATTAGACTTGAATTGGCGAAGTTAGTATTATGGCGATTTCCGGTTGGTAGGCGAGAATTTGATCCGAGGGTCGGAATGGAATTCCGAGAGTTGCTGTAGCTTTGTTATGCCATTTGGGATGTGCGTGCGAAATTTTAGGTCATTCGGACGTGTTTTGGTAGGGTTTTTGATCAAAAGCGTGTTTCGGAAGTTTTTAGAAAACTTAGGCTTGAATTCGATGTGAATTGATGGATTTGGTGTTGTTTGAGGTGTTTTGATGATTGGAACAAGTTTGAATGAGGTTTTAGGATGTGTTGGTGCTTTTGGTTGAGGTCCCGAGGGCCTCGAGTGAGTTTCGGGTGGTCAATCGGACCATTTTTGGCTTTGATAGTTGCAGAAATTGCTGTTCAGATGTTGCAAAGAAATTGGCCTTCGCGATCGCGTGGGGCCAGTCGCGATCACGTAGAAGGAGTATGGGCTGCCCTGAGCTTGTGCTTCGTGTTCGCGTACAGTATTATGCGTTCGCATATAAGTAATTGGGGGTCTAGTGTTTTGCTCATCGCGTTCGCATCATTGGGGTCGCGTTCGCGTAGCTCTGGGATTTAAAGCATCGCGTTCGCAGCAGCATCATCGCGTTCGCATAGTGTTAATTTGAGAGGTGGAAATTTAGTGCTTCGCGATCGCGTGACTTGGGTCGCGATCGCGATGAAGGGAAGTTCATTGCTGGGCAGAATGTTATAATTTCATTTCATCCGCGATTTTGGGTCGTTTTTCTTCCATGGTTAATCATTTTGAGAGCTTCTTGGTGGAGATTAAAGAAGGATTCAAAGGGAAACGACTTGAGGTAAGAATTTTGGTCTTGAAACTCGATTATATTGTGTAATCCACCTAGAAATTCATGGGACTTAAGCTAAAATGGAAGAAACTAGGGCTTGGGATTTTTGAAATTTGATTCAGGGATTTGAAGGACCATTTGAGGTTGGATTTGAGAACTTTTGGTATGTATGAACTCGTGAGGAGATAAGGACCCCTTTGATGTGAAAATTTCTGAGTTTCAAGGAGTGGGCCCGGGGCTCGGGTTTTGGTAATTTCGGAATTTGTGCCCGTTATTGATTGTTTTCGCTTGGGCTTTGTTCCCTTAGCATATTGTGATGTATTCGTTCTGATTTTGGATAGATTCGACGCGCGTGGAGGCCGATTCGAGGGGCAAAGGCGTCGTGAGCTAGGGATTTTGCCGGTCGAGGTGAGTAATGATTGTAAATGATATCCTGAGGGTTTGAAACCCCGGATTTGCACATCGTAGTGCTATATTGAGGTGACATACACGTCGGAAAGCGAGCGTGGGGTAAAGCACCGTTGGGGATTGTGACTTGGTCCGTCCCGATTGATTAATTTACCGTGTATTTGACTAAAATTTACTTGTTATCATCATGATTTGGGCTGATTGCCATATTTGAGCTCCGTGCCAATTACTTGCACCCTTCGGGGAGTTTTTATCACTGTTTCCTCACTGTCTTACTTATACTTGAACTCAGTCCTGTTGATATTTTCTGTTTTACAAACTCAACCACCTATATTCAGATTGAAACTTAAATGATATTTCTAAATTATGTTTTGGGCTGAGAACTACTGTTTTACTAATGCCCGAGGGGCTTGTGATGATTTTCGGACTGAGTGAGGCCGAGGGCCATATGTGAGGATATGTTGAGTGATCTGAGGCCGAGGGCCTGAGATACATTTATATGCCACGAGGTGGCTTGAGTGATGTGAGGCTGAGTGCCGAGTGATATGAGGCCGAGTGCCGAGAGATGATGCCACGAGGTGGCTTGATATTGCGCTTCGGCCGTAAGGGGCCCCTCCCGGAGTCTGCACACCCAGTGAGCGCCGTCGACGAGATATATGGATCGGGCTGCACGCCGCAACAATATGTGGATCGGGCTACACGCCGCAGCGGTTACTATGTGATACTATTCTGAGAGTGATCTGAGAGAGAGAGCCCGAGGGGCTGAGAGTGTTCTGAGAGTGAGCCCGAGGGGATGGTACTGTTCTGAGATATTGCCCGAGGGGCGAACCTTATGTTTCATCTTTCATATTTACTTGCCATTTTACCTATTATACTGTGATAATTGTGCCCGAGGGGCGAATTTTCTGTGCTTATCGGCACTACTGTTTTGTAATCATTGCGTAACTATTGATTAAGTCATTTTCAAAAGAGGTTTAAACTGAGCTAAGATATTTTCTAAAGATTTCACAGCTTCACTGCTTTTCTCAAAAGGTTTTACACTGCTTCTATACAGCATGATGGTTTGCTTTACGTGATTTCTTACTGCTCAGTTGTTATTTACCTTTATTACTCACTGAGTTGGAGTACTCACTTTACTCCCTGCACCTTGTGTGCAGATGCAGGTATTTATACACCAGTAGCGGGTTTTTGGCTGATTGGAGGCAGGGGTTTTCGGAGTTTAGCGAGGTAGCTGTAAGCGTTCGCAGCACCGCTTTTCTCCCTATTCATTCATCGGTCCTGTTTTGTATATTTCAGACTTTGTAGTTGTATTTATGCTCTAATAGATTCTCATGACTAGTGACACCCCGATGTCGGGCTGTGTTTGGGTTGTACTTCCGCATTGTTTTGATATTATCTGTTGTTTAGCATTATTAAATCATGTTTTAGCATGTTTTATTACTGTTTAGTTATTTAACTTCGAATTGGATATGTGTCGGCTGGCCTTGTCTTCACGAGAGGCGCCATCACGACCGGGTCTGGTTTTAGGGTCGTGACAAGTTGGTATCAGAGCCTAGGTTACATAGGTCTCACGAGTCATGAGCAGGTTTAGTAGAGTCTCGCGGATCGGTATGGAGACGTCTGTATTTATCCTCGAGAGGCTGCGGAACCTTTAGGAAAACTTCACATTCTTGAATTATTATCGTGCGTCCTTGATTCAGCTTGAAAAGTAACTCTTGAAATTCCTTCCACGCGTTCGTATGCGCGCATGAGCGCTCAGTATCAGATGTGCATCGATGGCTTGTGATTCCCTGATTGAGGGGCGAGATGTGATCTCTATAAGTTTGATGTTGGGCCAGTCCGGAGGACTTGAGGCTGGATCTTTGCCTATGGTATGAGCACCGAGGTGCTGGTTGTGTGAGCAAGTGTTTTGAACTTATATGTTCGGTAATGTCCCTATTAGTGGGAGTGATGGTTGGGTAACTATGTGATGAGTATTTTAATACTTCGAGATGTATCCATATGATTTGGAATCGACGAAAAGGGTCTGCTTGAGGATAGAAGTACTATTAGGTGCTTAAATTCCATCTTGATTCGAGGTATAGCTCCGAATTATGGGTGTGTGAAGAATCTTTTCATGTTTCCCAGTTGGGAGTGAAGTAAATTTCATGTTGCGGTATGAGTCCAGACTCAGGAAGATCAAGCGACTGCGTAATGCTTGTGACGGTGGAAGGTATACAAAAATGTTAGCTGGAGGCAAAGCAGGTGGCTTATCTCCTGCAGAGTGTTCTAAGGTTGTGTGATCCTTATGTTGTCTATTAGAAGATCTCATTTACAAGTGAAGAATATGTGTTGAAATCTAAATTGGGTTGCCTAGAGAGTGGGCTTAACTGTTGCGATAATGAGTGCGAGGTTTGCCGAAGATTTAAGTACTAGATGATCTGTGTTTTCACAAGCTTGCAAAGGATTCGAGTTTAACCTCACCATAGTATTGTGGCATCAATGTAATATAAGTGTTACGAGTTATTGAGTGTATTTAGATCATGGCTCCGAGCCAAGTGGGGGAGTCTGCTGTGAGTAGTTGATTGCACAGTTAGGTGCTATGTTGGTTCCAGCTTAGGCGTACGGGCGAATTAGTTACGGCTCGCGAAAATAGAGACCGAGGATGGTTCGAGTAAAGGAAAATTTTTGGCAAAGATTATAGTATGCTTCATAGGGTAAGAGAATCACGGGATGTCTTAAGTTGTTGTTGGTATAGAATGCTCAGTGTATAGAGCAGGAAGTTGCTTGCTTGTATTGGGATGAGGTCATGTCCTGCTGTGTCAGAGTGCTAATGAGGCGCGGTGATTCTGTTCGTTTGATCAAGCTAATTGCAGTTTAAATAGAGTAAATGAATCTCGAGAATGGTTCTAATGTGTTCAAGATTCTACATGTAATAATTGGGTATCTTAAAGCTGTATGTGTGATCAGAAACTGTTGTTTTCATGGGAAGAGGTCAAGGCTTGTGGTATTTCTATGTGAATTATGGGATTCTATGTATTAGTATCAGGAAAGTAAAGGTAACGGACTTAGATTCGCAGGAAGTTCTTCAGAGTAAAGCATTTTGGAATGTGGTGTTTCTGGGAATATTGAAAGAGTATTCAGCGGCTTATGGGTCTTAGACAGTGTGGTCTTATGCTTGGTTCTCGTGTGGTGAGCCTGGGTTGAGGAATTGTAGTGCTACAGCAAGAGGGGATATCAAGTTGAAAATGAATCAAAAGGAAATCTAGATAGATGGAGTAGCTTGATAGTAGACCGAATCGGTATGGAAAGGACATGATTAATTCTTTGTATGTGTTCGAGGTAATGAGTTCTTATAGGTATTTTGCAGCACTGCTCTTGGGTTTTGATGGCTTGCGTAGCTTGGTCTATTTAGAAGGATTCAGTCCTGGCAGTTAATTTGTGCAAACGGAATTGGGAGAGTTCTTGTTGATTTCTACCGTGGTTGGGGAGGTGCATTTTCTAGGAATGTGAGAGGCATGAGATGTGTAATGATTTTTCTTCTAGATGGGATCAATGGAAGTTCTTGGCTAGATGAGTTACAGTTCAGTTCTGAAAGGAAGTTCATAAAACTCTTAGGCAGCGGGTAGCCTCAGATAATTAAGGAAATGGTATTGTTAATTAGAAGTGATTTGACGAGGGTATATGTTTCAGAAAAAGGGTAATGTGATTAAGTTGATGGCACTTCGGTAGTACTGCGGCACTTTCAGGCTGGATTGACTGCTGATATTCGAGTTTGCTTGATGGCACAGGGGAATTATGGAATATCTTTCGTGGAATGATTGGGTACTTGAGGTGTGATACGTATGCGCACGGCGGAATTTGGGATCAGGTATGGTGATTTGTGTGCTACATAGAGTTGGAGACCGGAAGTCTTCATATTCAAGCTATGTTGTGGTTGTAGATCGTGTGTATCGGCACTGTTTAGTGACTATCGGGGTTTGGAGACCCGAGCGGATCTTTTGTGCTGAGTATGTTAGATTTTGGATGTGATATTGGGTTATTCTGGTCTATTGTGCGGTTGGCTATGCCGGGAATGCCATGGATTGAGTGGCGTGGTTCGACGGATTATGTTCTAGTAGGAGTGGTTTTATAATCGAAGACCCAACGGACGGCTGGGAAGGACTGCCTTTCTTAATTGGGCCTTCGTAATGGGTGTCAGTGCAGAGGTTTCTACCATTGGTTCAGTTCCGGTGTTGAGGGACTTTCCGATGTGTTTCTTGTGGCTGGGCATGTCGCCGGGCAAGGTTGTGGATTTTGGTATTAGTTTGGTGAAGGGCACCGTATCGTACGGTTCCGGTAGGAGTTATGATATTGGAAGGAGCAGCTTCAGGCTTCCTTGGCAAGGAGTTCGTTGGCAGGCCAATGTGGATGCGTGTTCTAGCTTGAGTCGGCTTGGTTGGCCCGAATTGTATTGTTGAGGGATAGGTTGATTCGACCGTTATTGAGCTTATTAGTGATCTGGGGAGATCTATGAGTTTCCTTTCTGTGTTGCGAGACGTTACGATTTGTTGTTATGGGCACATATGGTGCGGTTCTATTGGGGTTCTTAGTGGAAGTCGAGCAGGAAGAGTAATTGGGTGTGGCTCGGTGGATGGCGTATCGGTTATGTTCTATCGGGCTTGCGTGGTATATGTTACTTGTTTCACCGTGGGTGTAATGATTTGCTTTGGTTCCAGACGTCAAATTGTGCGTGGTTGTCAATTTCGAGCATAGTAACTCGAGGTGTCCCATGTGGAGCAGTGTTTGGATAGGATCGCGCATTGCAGCGAAGCTATGTGGAGATATGACCTCGCGGGTTAGATTCGTGTGTTCCATTCTATGATGTGAGACGGGTTCTCAGCCTTGTATTGTGGTGGCACTGGCGAGCTTGAGGTACAGCTCTTTCAATTGAGTCATTTTCATGATTTGAGTATGTTCGGACTGTTGCTTATTGGTGCGCGTAGTTATACAAGTTGTGGCTTAGGCCCGTATTGATGTGTCATGTCACCAGAGTAGTTGTGTTGGATTGGGTGAGATCGTTGGGATCTAGAATGAGTACAAACGGATTCAGTTTCAATATGTTGGAAGGATAATATCGATGTTCGGCTCAGAAATTTGCTATGGCCTTTGTCAAAGGAGAAGTGGCTTCATGAATGGTTGACCTGAGGAATAGTCATGGCTTACTGTGTGTTTTATTAATATCTGGCAGTATATGAAAGTGTTGGGATGAGACTTTAGTTGATAAGAGGTTTTCTATCGGTATTCGGTTGTTGTGCACAGCTGCTGTCATTAGAAGTTATCGCTACAAGTGTTTGAGTTATGTGGTATATCATGTGATTGCACCTGAGTTAGCGGGTATGGGTTATTACAGCTCGTTCGGGCTTATTCAGAGTATAAATGTGAAATTCTAATCGTATTGATGGGTTCGGAAGTGAAAATGTAGTTGTATGATTTATGGGCTAGATTGGGTTGTGTAATTTCAGTTTCTATGTGTTATTAGACCTATATGAGATAGGGGGAGCATGTAACAACCCGACCGGTCGTTTTGAGCTTTTGCACTTTGACCGCCAGTTCTCGGGCATGACTTGCCCCGTGTGATGTATTATGACTGATGTAGATCGTTGGTTCTTGGTTTTCAGAAAAATCGAAATGAATTTGAAAGAACAGTTCTCAATTGTAGCTTGAAATTTGGAAAAGTTTGACCAAGATTTGACTTATTTGTATATGAGCTCGGATTGGAGTTTTTAAGGTTTGGTTAGCTTCGTTAGGTGATTTATGACTTAGGAGTGTGATTGAAATTGGTTTTGGAGGTCCGGTGTAGAATTAGGCTTGAATTGGCGAAGTTAGTATTTTGGCGATTTCCGGTTGGTAGGCGAGAATTTGATCCGAGGGTCGGAATGGAATTCCGAGAGTTGCTGTAGCTTTGTTATGTCATTTAGGATGTGCGTGCGAAATTTCAAGTCATTCGGACGTGGTTTGGTTGGGTTTTTGATCAAAAGCGTGTTTCGGAAGTTTTTAGAAAACTTAGGCTTGAATTCGATGTGAATTGATGGATTTGGTGTTGTTTGAGGTGTTTTGATGATTGTAACAAGTTTGAATGAGGTTTTAGGATGTGTTGGTGCTTTTGGTTGAGGTCCCGGGGGCCTCAGGTGAGTTTCGGGTGGTCAATAGGACCAATTTTTGGCTTTGAGAGTTGCAGAAATTGCTGTTCAGATGTTGCAGAGAAATTGGCCTTCGCGATCGCGTGGGGCCAGTCGTGATCGCGTAGTAGGAGTATGGGCTGGCCTGAGCTTGTGCTTTGCGTTCGCGTACAGTATTACGCGTTCGCGTATAAGTAATTGGGGGTCCAGTGTTTTGCTCATCGCGTTCGCATCATTGGGGTCGCGTTCGCGTAGCTCTGGGATTTAAAACATCGCATTCGCAGCAGCATCATCGCGTTCGCATAGTGTTAATTTGAGAGGTGGAAATTTAGTGCTTTGCGATCGCGTGACTTGGGTCGCGATCGCGATGAAGGGAAGTTCAGTGCTGGGGAGAATGTTATAATTTTATTTCATCCGCGATTTTGGGTCAATTTTCCTCCATGGTTGATCATTTTGAGAGCTTCTTGGTGGAGATTAAAGAGGGATTCAAAGGGAAACGACTTGAGGTAAGAATTTTGGTCTTGAAACTCGATTATATTGTGTAATCCACCTAGAAATTCATGGGACTTAAGCTAAAATAGAAGAAACTAGGGCTTGGGATTTTTGAAATTTGATTCAGGGATTTGAAGGACCATTTGAGGTCGGATTTGAGAACTTTTGGTATGTATGAACTCGTGAGGAGATAAGGACCCCTTTGATGTGAAAATTTCTGAGTTTCGAGGAGTGGGCCCGGGGCTCGAGTTTTGGTAATTTCGGGATTTGTGCCCGTTATTGATTGTTTTCGCTTGGGCTTTGTTCCCTTAGCATATTGTGATGTATTCGTTATGATTTTGGATAGATACGACGCGCGTGGAGGCCGATTCGAGGGGCAAAGGCGTCGCGAGCTAGGGATTTCGCCGGTCGAGATGAGTAATAATTGTAAATGATATCCTGAGGGTTTGAAACCCCGGATTTGCACATCGCAGTGCTATATTAAGGTGACTTACACGCCGGAAAGCGAGCGTGGGGTAGAGCACCGTTGGGAATTGTGAATTGGTCCATCCCGATTGATTAATTTACCGTGTATTTGACTAAAATTTACTTGTTATCGCCATGATTTGAGCTGATTGTCATATTTGGGCTCCGTGCCAATTACTTGCACCCTTCGGGGAGTGTTTATAACTTTTTCCTCACTGTCTTACTTATACTTGAACTCAGTCCTGTTGATATTTTCTGCTTTACAAACTCAGCCACCTATATTCAGATTTGAAACTTAAATGATATTTCTAAATGATGTTTTGGGCTGAGAACTACTGTTTTACTATTGCCCGAGGGGCTTGTGATGAATTTCGGACTGAGTGAGGCCGAGGGCCATATGTGAGGATATGTTGAGTGATATGAGGCCGAGGGCCTGAGATACATTTATATGCCACGAGGTGGCTTGAGTGATGTGAGGCTGAGTGCCGAGTGATATGAGGCCGAATGCCGAGAGATGATTCCACGAGGTGGCTTGATATTGCGCTTCGGCCGTAAGGGGCCCCTCCCGGAGTCTGCACACCCAGTGAGCGCCGTCGACGAGATATATGGATCGGGCTGCACGCCGCAACAATATGTGGATCGGGCTACACGCCGCAGCGGTTACTATGTGATACTATTCTGAGAGTGATCTGAGAGAGAGAGCCCGAGGGGCTGAGAGTGTTCTGAGAGTGAGCCCGAGGGGATGGTACTGTTCTGAGATATTGCCCGAGGGGTGAACCTTATATGTTAATCTTTCATATTTACTTGCTATTTTACCTATTATACTGTGATAATTGTGCCCGATGGGCGGATTTTCTGTGCTTATCGGCACTACTGTTTTGCAATCATTGCGTAACTGTTGAAAAAGTCATTTTCAAAAGAGGTTTAGACTGAGCTAAGATATTTTCTAAAAATTTCACAGCTTCACTGCTTTTCTCAAAGGGTTTTACACTGCTTCTATACAGCATGATGGTTTGCTTTACGTGATTTCTTACTGCTCAGTTGTTATTTACCTTTATTACTCACTGAGTTGGAGTACTCACTTTACTCCCTGCACCTTGTGTGCAGACGCAGGTATTTATACACCCGGTAGCGGGTTTTTGGCTGATTGGAGGCAGGGGTTATCGGAGTTTAGCGAAGTGGCTGTCACCGTTCGCAGCACCGCTTTTCTCCCTATTCGTTCATCGGTCCTGTTTTGTATATTTCAGACCTTGTAGTTGTATTTATACTCTAATAGATGCTCATGACTAGTGACACCCCGATGTCAGGCTGTGTTTGGGTTGTACTTCCGCATTGTTGTGATATTATCTGCTGTTTAGCATTATTAAATCGTGTTTTAGCATGTTTTATTGCTGTTTAGTTGTTTAACTTCGAATTGGATATGTGTCGGCTGGCCTTGTCTTCATGAGATGCGCCATCACGACCGGGTCTGGGTTTAGGGTCGTGACAGTATTGAACTTATTACTATTGACAGATGGATAATGGACTAATTTTAAAGTATAAGAATTTCGAATTTTCAGATATCCAAAAATCGGGGTACCAAATCAAATATCCAATCTAAAATTCAAATTTTTTAAAAATTAAATCCAAAATCTAATCCGTAATCCGAAAATCCAAACCAAAAATCTAAAAAATTCGAATTTCGATTTGGATTTCGGATTTCCCAAATTATGCCCACCCCTACTAATTGGCATCATTATTATACATTAATAAAGTATAGACTTCTCCTTTTTTTAGAGAACCGGTGGCATAATAAATTTTTCCTATTTTATTAGATTATTATGTTTAAAAAGATAAATGTACGTGTTACAGGTCGTCAGAAAATCGTATAAACTAACTAGGTTTCTGGATATATTTTTCTTTGATTTTAGTTTGACCTTCTCATTGTTATTATCCTTAGAAATAAAGGAAAAAAGAAGGTTTAATCCTCGTTACAAACCAAGAATTTTTGTATGTTAAATTTTTAGTCTTTGTCCTATATCATTTGTCGCTCCTTTATATTGGATGTCTTAAAAGTTAAAATATCGTCACCTTTCTAAAAATGATTACTGCTGCTGTAGTGTTATTCCCAAATTAATTCCTTTCACCTTTAACTTATTTATTTCGTTTCATTTTATGTGATAATATTTGATATCTCACAAATTTAATTTAATTAATATTGTTAATTCTAATCATATAATATCGCGGCAGTGATAATAAAATAATATTAAAATAATGATTAAAATTGCATGAAAATAAAAGAGTGCTAAACAGTTTAGAACGTTCCGAGATGAAGAGAGTGTAGTAGTAAATGGAAATGAAATAGTTTCAAGATATGAACACTTTACACTTTGTCAAAGGACAATATTGAAACCATACAAAACTATATATCCCTCTTCTTTCTAAACATTAATTTTGTAAAGAACAAAGGTTAAAAATGATACACAAAGGAAGACGTGTCAAATTACAATAAAACCATTACTAACTACACATGATTTTTCCATTACAATTCCACTTGTCCACCTTTTTAGCCTCTCTTCTATACTTCAGTTTATTGAAAACTAACTGCAAAATCTTGTCAATGATAAGTTGGGAAAAATAGCTGCTGCTTCTTCGTACTAAATTCTACAAAGCAGACCAAAGAACCATGTTCAGGAAAATGATGAAAGAAACAAAGCACAATAGACTAAATGATACGTTTATATATATATATATATATATATATATATATATATATATATATATATATATATAATATATATATATATATATATATATATATAAAATGAGATAAGGAGAACATACTGGATGTATTCTATATTGATTTTAGCATTAGGTGAACGAGAGATTTCAGAAAAAGCATCACTGGACAAGGCAATGGTGGAGGGGCACGGCCTTTTGCGGCAGTAATCCACCACCCTAACGTCAATCGTGCCGCCCTTGCACGGCCGACGGCCACTTCCACTCAGGCATCTCAATCTGTAACGCCGCCCACACGCCGCCCCATTATCCCACAACCCTTCACTTACTGCTACAAACAAATTCCCTGCCGGAAATTGATCTCCTCTATTTCCATTGCATCTTGTTGCTGCAAATTAGAAGAAATTAAGTCATGATTTTCGCTAAGGAAAGTTAAAATATAAAGAAATAAATACATGAATAACTCAAATGGATTCAACATATAAAATATATATTTAAAAAGAAATACCTAGCGTGTAATTTTATGGCCCACTAGTGAGCACTCTTTCTTGGACAAAATCAAAATGAGGAAAATCTCTAGCTAACAAATCTTTCTAAGCTTCGTGTTGTATTAATCTCTGGTATATTATTATTGATTAATGTCACATAGTTGCTAAAAGTAATTGTCATCAGCATTCCACTGTGAGTTGAATAAGATTCAAACAGGTAACAATTTCACCATGCATTGTAGAAACTTGAAGCATTTTATCCGAAGGACTTGGACAGAATAATGAATATAAAAATTTATGATTGACAATATTACTGAAAGAAGATACTTTCAACAAAAGAGAAATCGTATTAATATATAAAAACTTTTCCATGTATTGCCCCCGGAAGGTTTGGAAAGAGAGGGATTCATCCCACCAATTACTTTAGGGGTAGTTTGGTAAGCAGATTAAATTATTCCGGGATTATAATTCCTAAACTAATTTATTCCACCTAAAGATGGGATAATATAATCCCAAGATTAATGGGATAAGGTGGGACATCCTATATTAAGACCGTGATATATACCATATTTAGTTGACGGTATAAATAACAAAGATGGTATAAAAACTTGCACCGGAGTTCATAATTATTTTAGAAGTTAAAAGAACTTACGCGTATAAGGAGGATTATAAGATGTAGCAGTGCCTATATCCCCAAAGACTGTACTAGCTTCAAGTAAAAATAAGCTCATGAGAGCTATTTTTATTCTCATGATATGGACACCCATGTTTGAGAATTTTCAAGACATCAACTAGAGATTTTCGTACGTTAGGTTTGCTAATGGTGCCAATTTATATTAGTTGAGCTAGATGTTCACCTCTCCTTCCTTTCCCACTGAATAGCGCTAAGGGTGTCTAACGGATCGGGTCAACCTGTTTCCGGACCGGCCTAGACCGGTTGAAATCGGAACCGGCCCGGACCGGTACAAAGGGGGCAGGGTGGGCTGGGTTAATGGGGTAAGGGGGGTTGGTCTGTTCACCTTCGTTCAACCGGTTAACCGGCCCGATCAAACTTGGTCAACGAGATTCACTGTAGAACCGGTTAACCGGCCCGGCCCGGACCGGTTAACGGCTAGTTGTTTCAATTTTTTTTAAATGATTGTTAACGTTGGCAACAGTCAGCTGGGCCAAGGGGCCGTTGCCCAAACCGCTGTTTTGCACAAATAGCCCTTTTTGGGCCATTTTTTTAAAAATTTAATACTTTTTGTAATTATTAATTTAGCCCTTTGAAAAACTATAAATACAAACCCTTCTCTTCTTCATTTCTTNCCCTCCCCCCCCCCCGCCTCTTCATTCATTTCTTCACTCATCTCTCATTTCTCAAACTCAAATTCTCAATTCAAGTTAAATCATGCCCCGTACTTCTAGAGTGCGCTCATATGTTTGGGAACACTTTGAGGTGGTAGAAGAAAATAAAGAAGTTCACAAAGTAAATTGCAAGAACTGTGGTCGAGTCTTAAATCTTCGTCTAAAGTTGTTGGGCACAGGCTGTTTAAGGAGGCATATGAAGAGTTGTCTTGAGTGTCCTCCAGAAATTCGTATTTAAGTTGATTTGATACAATTTGTGTTATTTTAAAATTATTAGACGTATTTATGCTTAATGTTTTAGTTTGTTAGATTAATTTGAAATATTATTATGCATGAAAATTTAGTTTTACTCTTTTTTCGTTAATTTACTTGTTGTTATGCAAAGTTCAATTTGTAAGTTTGAAATAAAAAAAGCACTTGCAATTTATAAGTGCAATTTTTTTTCCATCTTCATTGTATTCTTTATATTTTTACTTTATATTAATATAACTTACAATATTTATACAAAATACAATAGAATAAATTAAAAATTACACTAAACCGGCCCGGTCCAGCCCCTTGGACCCGTAACCCTTACGGTTTATTTTTTACTCGGATGGACTCGAACCCGTTAGCCCGATAACCCCTAACCCGTAACCGGCCCGGTTCGAAACCCGAATGGTTTCAATTTTTCCCTACCCAACCCGGCCCGGCCCACCCGTTTAACACCCTTAAATAGCGCCATAACTACCACAACAAATTAAAAGGGTAAGAATATGATTTAAAAAAATATAATGTTATGAAAGAGAATTCATTCATGTGCACATTTTGACTTTGAATATATTATTTGGATATGTTTTTTAATCTTCTAGAATTATATGTGCATGAAAAAAAATAATCAAATATATGTAATGTGCTACCTACTTCAATTTATGACTCTTAAAATTAATTTACTTAATATAATGTAAATACTGGGCGCGAAAAAACTATTTTGCTGTTCTCAAATTTGGACCACATATTAGTATTTAGTAGCAGTAGTCAGAACTCCACTAAATTTTACTCAGTTTCATACTGGCTCACGGAGATTTGACTTGGATGTGAATGTGCCTTTTCGTTGAAGAATGACAATATTTTAGTAAACTTGTCAATTTATTTGAGCTTTCTTTTCTTGCATTGCCATTGTCTCTCTCAAGGTACACATAGTACACAGCTCAGAATATAATCAATAAGAAAAAATATTATTTGGATAAGAAAATAATGACAAAAGAAAAATAAGAAAAAAGAACTACAGTTATAAATTCGTCCACTTTTAATTCCCTTTTTGCTACTAATTACCAACAACATACATACACAATTCCTCTATTTCATTAAATATGAATATAATTGATTGGGCAAGAAATTTTAAAAAATATTGACTTTTGAAACTTATAAATTTTAAATATGTTATTAACCATTATATGGCGATAGAAGCAGGTAAAACAAAAATTAAATTACTTGTATAAAAATATAGCATTCTTTACAAAATAAAAAAAAAAAAGAAAGATAGGAACGATATACTCCCTTTGGCCTTGGTTTTAGTTTGTGTGACCTTATATATTGATGTTTTATACTTCAATACCACACGAGAGGGAGCGGGTGATTTGTGTGGTATCCAATTTTTCGCTTAACTTGATTATAGAAAGACTTGGTTCTTGTATGTGCTCCAACTACTACTGGTGCGGAATAATAAGTACAGAAATTAAAGAACACAAAGATTTTACATGGAAAACACCTGGCTCAAAAGGTGAAAAATCCACGACCTACTTTCTAGTAGGATTTTCCCAAACTCTCCACTAAAATCACTGAGCCAAAAACTGCATTTACAAAATCTCTTTTGTAAACCTAGGATTAACTCTAATCCCGTTGTAGCACACATCCTCAACTGTTGCGATAACATCAAGTTAACTCTAACTTGAAAGCTCTGAGTACCTAATACAGTTGCTTCTAGATAAGCTGAAAGGTACAATATAAAACCACCTACTACAACTGAACTAGAATAAAAGACAGACACTTGGAACTGGTTCTTCTATCTGGTTCAAGTAGCTTCAGGTTTGCACGCTTGAATCACACACGAACTGCTTGCAAAATTGCCTTGCTATTTTGCTCTCAATTCACGTTTAACTTCTGCTTATGTGCGTTACCTGTAAAAGAGAACAACACTAATATTTAAGGAGTTAGCAATTAGAGATTAACTAGAATTCTGATGCTACTCTTCCATGGTGGAAGAGTTCTAGTTGATCTCATCCTCTAACTCTATCCTTTTCGTAAGCCGTGTTCTCTTTGTGTAAGGAGTCTTTCTCCTTATCCAATATGCAACCTTTTTTATCGTGATCAGGAGATATCATTTCTGATAAGTTAGGTTATCTCCTTCACGTGCATCTCACATGTTTGAGTTGACCATCACTGTGCCTCACAAGAATGGACCTGGTCCATGTCGGAGTTCCTTTCTCAGTCTTCAAAACTTCACCTTTACTTGGGCCAACATATATTTTTTTAAGCATTTAAAAAAGAACCAGCTTCCTTTTAAATGTTGAAACAATTTGAATGAGCTAGACATTTCACTTAGTCGTAATGAGAAACTTTATAACCACACAAATAGTGTGATANCCATGATCAGACCTAATTGATACAAGTTGATTACCTAGTTGTTTCTGAGTTTTTCTAACAAAGGCAGTAAATATGTCAAATGCTCCATCCTTAGATGTTAAAAACAATGTCCAAGTAAACCAAGAGTAGTCATCAACAAGTACCATCACATATTTTTTACCACCTCTGCTTAATGTTCTCATTGGACCACAGAGATCCATATGAACCAGTTCCATCGACCTGGTCGTGCTTACCACTTTCTTGCTTTTAAAAGAGGATCTTACCTGCTTCCCCCTTGCACAAGCCTCACAAACTTTGTCTTCCTTAAACTTGATGTTAGGCAACCCTATCACCAAGTCCTTGGAGACTAACTTGTTGAGTTGATTTAGACTTGCATGACCAAGTCTTTTGTGCCAAAGGAGGGGATCATTGTCCAACACACTTAAGCAAGTGAATTCATTTTCTGAAAGAGTGGACAAATCCACAATGTAAATATTGTTCACTCTTTTTCCCTGCAAAACAATCTTGTCAGTGGTAAGATTTATCACAAAACATTTGGTAGAGGTGAATGCTACCAAGTTACCTCTTTCACACAGTTGCGATACACTGATTAGGCTATATTTCAAGCCATCTATTAAGTAGACATTCTCAATGGAATGTAAGTCTGTCTTACCTACCTTTCCAACCCCAATGATCTCACCTTTCTTACCATTTCCAAAAGAGACATTACCTCCTTTTAGGTTCTCAAGTGAAAGGAACTGGTTCTTACTTCCAATCATATGCTTTGAGCAACCACTATCCATGAACCATATTTGGCTACTCCCCTTCACTTGGACCTCTTGTTCATCATCTGATTCTCTAATGGCCATAAGTGCTTGTTCATCTCCAGCTTCATCTTCTGAATCCTCATCTGAGCTTTCTCCCCAAGCAGCAACCATAGCCTTTGTTGATCCTTTGTTCTTCTTGGGATGAACCTATTCCTTCTTTCTGTTTCTTCGTTCAACCCTTTCTTTCTTTCATTCAATTTCCCACTGAGGACAATTCTTGATCATGTGGTCGGTCTTACCACATTTATAGCAGCCCTCGTTGGTCTGTTTTTCAGGGGCCCTTGGTTTGTTGAAGGTTGCACCTCTCGAAGAACCTTTTCCTCTCATTAGGTACTTCTTGAAATCCCTCGTGATCATAGCCATTTCATCATCCTCTAGGTCTGCACCTTCAGCTATTCTGAGGTCCAGGCTTCTTTCCTTCTTGGGTGCATCCATCTTCATGGTTTGCCTTCTAAGTTCATAGGCAGTGAGATTTTCAATCAGCTCATCCAACTTGAGAGTGGCAATGTTCTTTGATTCCTGAATAGCAGTGATTTTGCTTTCCCAAGTTACTGGCAAAACCCTTGTCAAGATTTTCTCAACCTTGTCTTCTTCAAGGATAATCCTTCCAAGAGACTTAAGTTCATTTGTTAGTGTTGTGAACCTTGTATACATCTCCTGGATGGTTTCTCTTTCCTTCATGGTAAAATTCTCATATTGAGAATACAACAGTGTTCCTCTTGATCTCTTTACTTGAGGAGTTCCTTCATGGGCCACTTGTAGAGTGTCCCAAATCTCCTTAGTAGTAGTACAACTTTGAATTCTGCTGTACTCGTCTGGACCAAGTCCACACACGAGCCATTTCTTTTAGCCTTAGCATTCTTTTTCCACTTCTTCAAGTCTTCAGCAATGCAGTCAGCTCTAGTCTTTGGCACATCCATTCCTTTAGCATTCTTCTTTGTAGTGGCCAGGGTACCATCAGTAACAATGTCCTAGAGTTCATAGTCCTCTCCTATGATGTGATCTCTCATCCTGTGTTTCCACTAGGAATAGTACTGGCCATTAAAGAGCGGAGGCCTAGCAGTGGATTGTCCTCCAGTTTCTAGGTGGTGCACTCATCTTGATCTGTTCCTAAGGTGTTAGCCTCTTCAAGGATAACCTGCTCTGATACTAATGGATATTTTATACTTCAATACCACACAAGGGGGGGGGGGGTGATTTGTGTGGTGCCCAATTTTTCGCTTAACTTGATTATAGAAGGACCTGGTTCTTCTATGTGTTCCAACTACTACTAGTGCGGAATAATAAGTACAGAAATTAAAGAACACAAAGATTTTACGTGGAAAACACCTGGCTCAAAAGGTGAAAAAACCACGACCTACTTTCCAGTAGGATTTTCCCAAACTCTCCACTAAAATCACTGAGCCAAAAACTGCATTTACAAAAACTCTTTTGTAAACTTAGGATTAACTCTAATCCCGTTGTAGCACACAGCCTCAACTGTTGCGACAACTTCAAGTTAACTCTAACTTGAAAACTCTGAGTACCAGATACAGTTGCTTCTAGATAAGCTGGAAGGTACAATATAAAACCACCTACTACAACTGAACTAGAATAAAAGACAGACACTTGGAACTGGTTCTTCTATCTGGTTCAAGTAGCTTCAGGTTTGCACGCTTGAATCACACACGAACTGCTTGCAAAATTGCCTTGCTATTTTGCTCTCAATTCACGTTTAACTTCTGCTTATGTGCGTTACCTGTAAAAGAGAACAACACTAATATTTAAGGAGTTAGCAATTAGAGATTAACTAGAATTCTGATGCTACTCTTCCATGGTGGAAGAGTTCTAGTTGATCTCATCCTCTAACTCTATCCTTTTCGTAAGCCGTGTTCTCTTTGTGTAAGGAGTCTTTCTCTTTATCCAATATGCAACCTTTACGATCACGATCAGGAGATATCACTTCTGATAAGTTAGGTTTATCTCCTTCACGTGCATCTCACATGTTTGAGTTGACCATAACTGTGCCTCACAAGGATGGACCTGGTCCATGTCGGAGTTTCTTTGTCAGTCTTCAAAACTTCACCTTTACTTGGGCCAACATATATTTTTTTAAGCATTTAAAAAAGAACCAGCTTCCTTTTAAATGTTGAAACAATTTGAATGAGCTAGACATTTCACTTAGTCGTAATGAGAAACTTTATAACCACACAAATAGTGTGATATGTTTAAAATTATAAGTTTCGAAAGGCTTATAGCAATAACAAATATTATGACATGTTTAAAATCATAAATTTTTAAAGTATTTATTTCTTTGTTAAGCTCCTTACTAAGTCAAACAGTTTCACATACTTGAAACAAGTGAGTAAGCTAACTCAAGTGACATGACATAAACCAAACAAAAAATAATTACTCGCACTTGTGTTTGTATCAATACAATGAATATATGCATCATATATATATATATATATATATATATATAACAATATATATATATATATATATCACTAAACCATAGTTAAGTAATATATATTATCGCCTCAAGTGTTGTAATTTAAAGTTATTTGTTATAATATAGTTTACCCAAATATTTCAAGAGAGTTTAATATTGAGACAAAAAGGCATGCCAAAACTTTAGGACAATGAACCAAATCTTGAAGAATCTGATGACTACCTGTATGTCGGTAAGGCATGCTATCTTCAAATGTCTAAATTGTGCATGTGCAATATTACATATTCGTATATTTATTATTACCGGTGAAAGTTTGAAGTCCAACTTTTACTGTGAAGTTTCAATAATTAAGGGAATAAGAAATCAACATATAATTAAGCCCATCACATCATATAATCATATTCTTTGATTGAATGACATTCATGGAGGAATCTCATGTGAAACCTGCGCACATGGAAGAATATTCATTTGATAAATTATTGGTATTAAGAACTTATATATTCACACATTGATATTGATGTTGGGCTCCCATGCATGTAGAATAACATCTCCAATATATATTGTTGTAGTTTTCCCATTACTATTCTTGTTCATATGCATAGCGATTCGTGGACAACTGTCAAAGATTAAGTTCTGCTATTCTAAAAAATTACTAAAAGAATTGACTAAAAAAGTCAATTTTCACTTGCAGTCAATATTCATTGCACGATTTAGATTTCTATAGGCCCGTCTGGATTTGAAAGCTTGTAGAGAAATTCTCTGACATTAAGTACAATAATTTTATTTTTCTTGAAATAGATTTTGTTGTTCAGAATAGTGTTTTAAAAGGCGTTTTCGGGGCGACCCTGGGGCGAGGTGCACCAAAAATGCCCCGTGGCGATGGTGTGGGCGAAAGTCTCAAGAGACGTACGCCCCGCAATTCGGGGCGTATGCCCGGGCGTACGGGGCGCATTTTTTTAATGAGGCGTAAGCCCCAAAGATTTTTTCAAATTAAAACAAAATTTGTTGAATAAGCCCTTCATATAATACCAAATTCTCAAGATTCAGCTTGGTAATTACTCAAAAGTTTTAAAAAGGAAATGAAATGCATTAAATTTAAAAGTTAAGACCATTTTTATTGATTGAAGCCCCAATTCATGGTCTTTCTCAATTCTTTATCTTGTCCGCTAGTCTGCTAATATCTCCCAAAAGCAACGAATATTCATATTTTTTTACAAATACAAAGAGAACTCCATTTCCTTCATAGCAGCAAGTTCAAAGTTCAAATTGCAGGTTAGTCATCATTTTTGTTCCTTCATGTAGAAAAATTTATTTTTTTCGACTCAAGTTACTTGAGCTTCTAAGTAGCGTATAATAGATTATTTTGACTAGATTTTTGTGGGGATGAAGCACAACTATATATATTTCACATATTTATAGTTTTCTTTATTTTTATGCAATTTTACCAGTTTATAAATATTTACTGTAATTATATTATTTTATAAAATATTAAAAATTAAATACCTATGGGGCTTACGCCTCGCTGAGGCATATGTAAAACGCTTCGCCTTACGCCCACGCTGTTTAACCAGAAAATGAAATTTTAGTCAAAGCTAGAATTTAGAAGAACTCGGGTTACTGATAATCAAAGAAATGAATAAAAGGAGATAATTCTGAGTAGCAATATAATAATCAAGAAAAACGAATGATACCAATGTATATTTCAATAGTCTTCCGTGTCCCCTACAACTGATCATATATCTCCTTTTTATAGGTACCTTTGAGAATGTACGTTATGCCCAAATCATAATGAGGCTATTATAAATAATTAAAGACATTGAATGTTACGTTACACAATCATTACATTGAATATATATATTCCTTAACGGACTCAGCATTTAATACTCACTAAATGCTGTATCTGCACTCTTTTTTATTACCAGATTCATTCTTTCTGATGCTTGGATATAAATGATTTAAATAGGTGCGGGCACCGTGCTACTTATCTTATGTCCCGTGCCTCTTCCTCCTTCTTTGCTCGTGTCTGTTTTACAATTCTTAAATCGTGTCTAACCGTGATTCATTGACCATTTGACCAATCCACGTGCCCTGACACGTCACCACACACACACACACACACAGATATATATATATATATATATATATATATATATTCATCAGTTTGAATATTTGGAAAGTGGAATTCATTTAAAAGAGAATTTTTGTCACCATTAATCCTCTGACAGAATCGACACTTCAATTGTCACTTCCATTTAANTAGCTCTTCCATCATTGTACTTTTTCCTTTTGCCGGTTACCCATTAGTATAAATATAACTTCTTTACTTGTCTTTTACCACATAAAGCGTGTCAAACACTTTAATTCTTCAAAAACCTCTTATTCTCTTCTGCTCTACTTCAATCTCCTTTGTCATGGCTACACCAAACCCTAACCCTAGGAGAACCCCCATTTTAGATAACTTCCCCAATGCTCTTATTAGGCATAGAAGAGGGGGTAGACTCCGTAGCTTGGGGTCTGCTCGTGGTGGTAGCACATCCACTCCTTCTTCTAGCTCTGGTCCCTCTTCTAGGACTAGAGGTTCCCTTTCTCAGAGGTCTTCTTCTAGGAATAAAGAATCCTCTGAGCCCCTTCGTGAGCCTCTAGTTGAAGAAATAGTCCCAACAGAAATTTCTTTTCACCATGATAGAGAATCTCTCAGGACCCAAGTTGCCTCTTTAGATCGTGCTGATGCTTTCCCCACTCAAATCACAGATATTTTAACTCCCATAATTCGTAAGGATTGTCACTGGAGTGACGATTTTCCAATTATCATTCCTAACCCAAATAAAAGAATCACTTCTTACTTAATCGGATTCTCTTTTGTTTACACATACTCTTTCACTCTAGGGTTAAAACCGGCCATTGACCCGGTCATTCTAGACTTTTGCCGCTTTTTCAACGTGTGTTTGGGTCAAATTGGTCCGATTGTTTGGAGGGCTGTCGCCTGCTTGAGGCACCTCACTAACATGGCGGATGTTGAATTTACTTTTCCCCACCTAATTTATCTCTATTCCCCTAGGCTTTTTCGCAACTGCGTGTTTACCCTAGCAGCCAGGAGCAAGAGGAATTTAGTGAGCCCCGAGGATGATAAAGACCGTGGTTGGTATGCTCGGTTTGTTGCTGCCGCTACTGCTGGTTTAGTGGGTGAAAATAACGTTCCCTTCCCTGAGAAGTGGAACTTTGCACGTAAGTGTTAAATCTTCCTCGTGCCTTTTCCTTTTAAGCTTTTTGTAATTCTGCCTTGGCTGAGAATGAAGAGCTCAAAAGTGAGGTCGCTGCTTGGGAAAAGGATTATGAGATCCTTGAAGAAAAATTTGACGTTGAGGTGAGTTGGGCTTTTCGGAAT
Source organism: Nicotiana attenuata (assembly GCF_001879085.1). Classification (NCBI taxonomy): domain Eukaryota; kingdom Viridiplantae; phylum Streptophyta; class Magnoliopsida; order Solanales; family Solanaceae; genus Nicotiana; species Nicotiana attenuata. Next base: position 111,737 of record NW_017673067.1, on the reverse strand, counting down.
TCCCGTCGTGATACCTTACTTGAAGTTGGGCAAGAAAGTTTTGACCTGGAGGCTGAATTAGCTAAGGTCAATGAAACCATAGAACAAGCTCAGCAACCGCAGGACTTCCCTTCACCTGTGATTGAAGCTCCCGTGGTTGAGGTTCATGCGGGTATCGCATCTTCTTCAAGCCCAATCGAGTCCGCTGCTACAAGCCAAGTTGAAACTACCTCTGCTGAAGCCCTTACTCGAGTCGAGCCTGTTGTCGCCGTTGAAGCTCCTGCCCAAGTTGAGCCCGTTGCTATTGATGCTTCTTCTTCAGTTCCCACATCTTCTTAGAAAATTTATCTTGAATTCCTTGTTTTTGCTGCAGGTACCTCTTTGGAAAATCGTGTTAGAAACCCTTGGCTTCATCTAAGGGTTTATTTTTAGAACGCAAGTCCCCAAGTCTTTTGTGGGGCAATTCTGTATAAACAATTTCTCAGTTTTTTGATTAAGTTCGCACTTAATCTTAAGTATTTAAGAAGCTTTTGATGTTATTATCTTAGACTTCTATTTATTCTATTCTTGCATTTATTTTTTAAGGACTTATANACTGCTATGAGGAGCGTAACCATTGAGGTTCCTGCTAACAACAGCCTCTTGAGAAAGTCCGGTCAAGCTGATATTTGGCTCGAGCCTTTGATTGGCCCCATCGAGAAAGCAAAGCTTGAAAGCCATAGCAACCTGACTCTCATGAATGACATAGTGCATGCCACTTTAAAGGTATTTTTCTTTCCTACTTTTCTCCATTCTGTAAAAATTTTCGACTTTGGGATTCTTACTTCTCTTTTTTGACGTAGGCCAATCTTATTGACACTGAGCTGATGAGCAGAATCTCCCTCTTGGAGAAGGTAGCACGTGATTCCCAGTTGGAGGCAAACAACTGGAAGGAACAGTTTGACAGCGCTCAAATCGACATGGAGGATTTACAAGAGAGAAGAAGTACCTTAGAACAGCAAGTACGAGCATTAACTTCGAAGCTGGCGGTTATCAAGGCTTCCTTGAGCCAAACTGAGAAGGAAAAAGAACGCCTTAAATCCTCCTTTTCAGAACAGCTATCCATGGCTAGCGAGGAGAATAGGGCATTAAAGGCACTGTTGGTTCAAAAAGAGGTTTATGCTGGGAAACTTGTGCAAAACAGAAGAACTTAGAGTTTCTGTTGATAAGTTGCGTTCTTTAGAGAGCTCACATGCTTCCCTTCAAACTTCTTGTAATTCTTCCTTGGCTGAGAATGAAGAGCTCAAAAGTGAGGTCGCTGCTTGGGAAAAGGATTATGAGATCCTTGAAGAAAAATTTGACGTTGAGGTGAGTTGAGCTTTTCTGAATTCCCGTCGTGATACCTTACTTGAAGTTGGGCAAGAAAGTTTTGACCTGGAGGATGAATTAGCTAAGGTCAATGAAACCATAGAACAAGCTCAGCAACCGCAGGACTTCCCTTCACCTGTGATTGAAGCTTCCATGGTTTAGGTTCATGCGGGTATCACATCTTCTTCAAGTCCAATCGAGCCCACTGCTACAAGCCAAGTTGAAGCTACCTCTGCTGAAGCCCTTACTCGAGTCGAGCCTGTTGCCGCCGTTGAAGCTCCTGCCCAAGTTGAGCCCGTTGTTGTTGATGCTTCTTCTTCAGTTCCCATATCTTCTTAGAAAATTTATCTTGAATTCCTTGTTTTTTCTGCAAGTACCTCTTTGGAAAATCGTGTTAGAAACCCTTGGCTTCATCTAAGGGTTTATTTTTAGAACGCAAGTCCCCAAGTCTTTTGTGGGGCAATTCTGTATAAACAATTTCTCAGTTTTTTGATTAAGTTCGCACTTAATCTTAAGTATTTAAGAAGCTTTTGATTTTATTATCTTATACTTCTGTTTATTCTATTCTTGCCTTTATTTTTTAAGGACTTATAAAATAGCTTGCATTTTTGCTCTTAAAAAATGCTTCTGTTAATCTCATGACTAAATAGTTTTAAGCATGAGTTTTATAAAAGAGGGCCTTTTTATATTTCGACACTTAATGAAGAAGACGTCTCAACTTCATAATGGTGTTAACATACGATAAAAGAAATAGGAACCCACATGTTTCTTTGGAATAACATTGACAAGTTTTTATTTTGAGCCTTGACAAGTTTTGAATAACATCTTGCATGTATTTGAATTACATCTATAACTTTCTCGTAACTGTTTTCCTTGTAACAAATTTTTAAGAAAAATAATAAACACGAGGTTTTTCTTTATAACCCGTTTTAGAATAATAAATGCAAGGTTTTTCTTTATAACCTGCTTTAGAACAATAAATGCAAGGTTTTCTTTATAACCTGCTTTAGTAACAATAAATGCAATGTTTTCTTTACAACCTGCTTTAGTACATAGCTTTTACCCTAACTACAGTAAGGTTTTCTTTAGCCTTGGCTCATGACTTCATGTGACTTTTATTACTCTGCACTTGACTTTTTCAGGCTTGATTTTTCTTCAATCTTCTCTGCCTTCTTTATATATACTTGTGTATATTATGTAGTCCCCCCAAGTGTTTGAGAGTTGAAGTATGAAGCCTCGAGCACTTGANCCTTATCTTTCTTTTATTGATCCAGCCTATACCTATTTCCTCTTGCTTCGCGCGGCCGGGCCTCTACCTCATAGAAAATCCTGTTTAGGAAGCTAGCGCCCGCTCTCGCTCCAATATACGTGTAGGGGGAAGCACCAATGAAAGTGAACCTTTATTGTTTCCTTTTCTCTTCGAACCGATTAGAAGGAAGGCAGTAGCTCCTCCTACATACTCGTATGTAGATCCTGAACTAAGGTATGATTGCGAACATTATTGAGGTCAGTCTTTTCGGATTACGGGTGACAGGCGAATGCCAAAGTCCGAAAGGTATGAGCAGTTTCCACTCTGCTCGTACTGAATACGGGTAATTCCCCGCCACTTACCCAACATTTTAATAGAGGGACAGCCAGCGGTGAGGCCATTGGACCAATAAACAATAGGCGCAAGTAGCTTGAAATCAAAAAGGGTGAAATCAGGGGCTAATCTACCTTTTCAGCCCGAGTTAAGACAAAGGAATGGTCTCACTCAGGGGGAATGCGCCTTCATTAAACAAAGAAGCTGAGCGATTGACATCGAATAAGAGTCCGCATGAGAGGAGTGATCAAATTATATTATATTAGGGGTCCCCGGGCCTATCCTTTCTTTTTTATCAAAAAAGTCTGTGGACCCACTAGGTTAAAGCGTCTGCTTCAAGATTTTCATCCCTTGGTATTTGTATAGCTTTCCAGGTTTGAAATTGCTTTATTAACTCCCGCACCTTTTCTAAATATTGTTGCATCCTTGTTTCCCTGGATGTATAAGTCCCCAGTATTTGATTAACCACGAGTTGTGAATCGCTCTTGATTATAATCTGATTTACGCCAAGTTCTCGTGCCAATTCTAAACCTGCAATCACAGCCTCATACTCTGCTTCGTTGTTAGTTATAGAATGGTATTTAATAGCTTGACGTATGGTTTCCCCCGTAGGTGGTACCAAAATAATCCCTAAACCTGCTCCTTTTATATTAGATGAATCATCGGCGAATAAAGTCCAAGTTCCTGGATTAGCTCCATTAAGCACCTGTAATTCTTTTTGTGCCTCAAATTGCATCTCCAGACTAAAATCAGCCACGAAATCAGCTATCACTTGTGATTTTATAGCAGTTCTAGGTTGGTATGTGATTTTATNTTTGAGCCTTGACAAGTTTTGAATAACATCTTGCATGTATTTGAATTACATCTATAACTTTCTCGTAACTGTTTTACCTGTAACAAATTTTTAGAAAAATAATAAACACGAGGTTTTTCTTTATAACCCGTTTTAGAATAATAAATGTAAGGTTTTTCTTTATAACCTGCTTTAGAACAATAAATGCAAGGTTTTTCTTTATAACCTGCTTTAGAACAATAAATGCAATGTTTTTCTTTACAACCTGCTTTAGTACATAGCTTTTACCCTAACTACAGTAAGGTTTTCTTTAGCCTTGGCTCATGACTTCATGTGACTTTTATTACTCTGCACTTGACTTTTTCAGGCTTGATTTTTCTTCAATCTTCTCTGCCTTCTTTATATATACTTGTGTATATTATGTAGTCCCCCAAGTGTTTGAGAGTTGAAGTATGAAGCCTCGAGCACTTGATAGTTTCTCTCATTTGGGTCCTTTTCCTGAAAAGGAAATACATACGGGACTCGGAGGTACGATTATAGATAAAGACTGCTTAACCCGTTTAAATTTCTATCAGAATAATTGTAACCCTAGGCCAGGAATTTTAGGTTATTCTGTGTGCCTTACAGGTCGTGACTCATCATTTAGTACGAGTTAGCTTTTTGCCTATCATCTAAAATCGTTAGTAAAATTTTAACAATTTCAAAAAATTAAACGTAAAATGGTGATACCTGACCGTGGGTATTCCTTAAAAGTAATATCTCTTCAAATGAACAGCATTCCAATGTGAAGGCAATACTTTGCCATCCATTGTCTCCAATTCATATGCTCCCTTGCCTGCAATATCACGAACTCTATAAGGTCCTTCCCAAGTTGGACTCAATTTACCCGTGTTGGCTGCCTTTGTGGATTGAAAAACCTTTTTAAGCACGAAGTCCCCAATTTTGAAGAATCTGAGGCGTGCTTTCCTGTTGTAATATCGTTCTATTACTTGTTTTTGTGCTGCCATTCTTATTAATGCAGCTTCTCTCCTGCCTTCTAGTAGATCCAAATTGACCCGCATCTCTTCGTCATTAGATTCTTGTGTCGCTTGCATGAATCGTGTGCTTGGTTCTCCTATCTCAACTGGAATCAAAGCCTCAGCTCCGTAAACCAATGAAAAGGGTGTTTCTCCTGTGCTCGTTTTTGTTGTTGTGCGATATGCCCATAAAACACCAGGTAGCACCTCTGGCCAATTTCCTTTTGATTCTTCCGAACACTTCTTTAAATTATTGACAATAACCTTGTTTGTTGACTCTTCTTGACCATTACCTACGGGATGATAAGGTGTGGACGTAATCCTTTTAATTTGCCAACTTTGAAAAAATTCTGTGATTTGTGCTCCAATAAACTGAGGACCATTATCACGTACGATCTCCTTTGGTACGCCAAATCAGCAGATGATGTTTCTCCAAATAAAATCTTTGACTTCCTTTTCTCATGCCTGTTTGAAGGCTCCTTCGTCTACCCATTTAGTAAAATAATCAGTAAGTACGAGCAAAAATTTTACCTGTCCTTTTGCTTGTGGTAATGGACCCACAATATCCATTCCCCATTTCATGAATGGCCATGGTGCGATGACCGGATGTAATAATTTCGCGGGTATATGCATATTGTTACCGTACCTTTGACATTTATCACATTTTGTCCACGAAACTTTTCGCTTCTTCTTCCATTTTTGGCCAATAGTAACCTATCCTGATTAAGGTTCTTACCAATGATCTTCCTCCAGCGTGATTTCCATAATTCCCCTCATGTATTTCCCTTATTACGTACTCCGTTTGAGAAGGTCCGAGGCATCTAGCTAAGGGGCCACCGAACATTTTACGATATAGGTTGCCTTGATATAAACAATAGCGAGCAGCCTTTTTTCGAGGTGCATGGGCTTTTTTCTTGTCATCAGGGATGATTCCATACTGCAAAAAAGCAATAATCTCGTTCCTCCAATCCCAAGTTAAATTATAAACATTTACCTTATTTTTATCAGGGTCGAGAGCTGAATGAAATAAGTGGATAACCGAAGTGTTTGCATCGTTTGCCACGTCAGCCGCAGATGCGAGATTAGTTAAAGCGTCTGCTTCAAGATTTTCATCCCTTGGTATTTGTATAGCTTTCCAGGTTTGAAATTGCTTTATTAACTCCCGCACCTTTTCTAAATATTGTTGCATCCTTGTTTCCCTGGATGTATAAGTCCCCAGTATTTGATTAACCACGAGTTGTGAATCGCTCTTGATTATAATCTGATTTACGCCAAGTTCTCGTGCCAATTCTAAACCTGCAATCACAGCCTCATACTCTGCTTCGTTGTTAGTTATAGAATGGTATTTAATAGCTTGACGTATGGTTTCCCCCGTAGGTGGTACCAAAATAATCCCTAAACCTGCTCCTTTTATATTAGATGAATCATCGGCGAATAAAGTCCAAGTTCCTGGATTAGCTCCATTAAGCACCTGTAATTCTTTTTGTGCCTCAAATTGCATCTCCAGACTAAAATCAGCCACGAAATCAGCTATCACTTGTGATTTTATAGCAGTTCTAGGTTGGTATGTGATTTTATATTCACTTAACTCTATAGCCCATTTGACCAACCTACCTGATAATTCATGCTTATGTAATATGTTACGTAAAGGGTAGGCAGTTACTACAGCAATTGGATGACACTGAAAGTAAGGTCTTAATTTTCTAGATGCCATGATTAATGCAAGTGCAAGCTTTTCTAATTGAGGATACCGCGTTTCCGCATCTAACAGAGATTTACTAACATAATAGATAGGGGAGTGTTTACCTTGTTCTTCTCGAACCAAAACTGCGCTTACCGCTACTTCTGAAATAGCAAGATAAATGAGCAATCTTTCCCCAGCCTTTGGTTTCGCTAGCAACGGTGGATTTGATAAGTATGCTTTCAAATTCCTGAGTGCTTGTTGACGCTCTTCGTTCCATTCAAAATGATCCTGCTTCTTAAGAGCTGAGAAGAATTTAAAACACTTCTTTGATGATTTAGAAATGAATCTTCCCAAGGCTGCAATCCTCCCTGTTAATCTTTGATCTTCTTTTTTGCTCGTAAGTATTTCAGGGATTTCCTCAATGGCCTTAATCTGTGCAGGATTCACCTCAATACCACAATTAGAAACAAGAAAACCTAAAAATTTACCTGATGCCACACCAAATGCACATTTTTCAGGATTTAACTTCATATTATATTTCGCAAAATTTTAAATGCTTCAGACAGATACGATATATGATCTCCTGAATGCTGAGTTTTAACGGGCATATCATCTATGTATACCTCCATAGTCTTACCTAAATGTTCTTGNAACTTGTGCAAACCTAACCCAGGCACAAGAGGAACTTCGAGTTTCTGTTGATAAGGTGCGTGCTTTAGAGAGCTCACATGCTTCCTTTCAGACTTCTTGTAATTCTGCCTTGGCTGAGAATGAAGAGCTCAAAAGTGAGGTCGCCGCTTGGGAAAAGGATTATGAGATCCTTGAAGAAAAATTTGACGTTGAGGTGAGTTGGGCTTTTCTGAATTCCCATCATGATACCTTACTTGAAGTTGGGCAAGAAAGTTTTGACCTGGAGGCTGAATTAGCTAAGGTCAATGAAACCATAGAACAAGCTCAGCAACCGCAGGACTTCCCTTCACCTGTGATTGAATCTCCCTTGGTTGAGGTTCATGCGGGTATCGCATCTTCTTCAAGCCCAATCGAGCCCACTGCTACAAGCCAAGTTGAAACTACCTCTGCTGAAGCCCTTACTCGAATCGAGCCTGTTGTCGCCGTTGAAGCTCCTGCCCAAGTTGAGCCCGTTGCTGTTGATGCTTCTTCTTCAGTTCCCACATCTTCTTAGAAAATTTATCTTGAAAGTTCCTTGCTTTCTTTTCTTTTGCTTGACTGGAGGATATGAAGGATCTTCATTTCGTTTATGAGTCATCACCTCCGGTGGTATCCCTATCATGTCAGTATGGGGCCAAGCAAAACAGTCTGCGTTAGCTTTTAAAAATTTAATTAACTTACGCTTCACCTCCGGGCTAAGATTAGCTCCTATATACACTTTTCTCTCTGGCCAGTGTATAAACAAAACCACAGCCTCCAGCTCTTCTATCGTCGTTTTGATGTTTTCATTTTCCTCTGGTTCTTGAATGGAATCGGGACTTGAATCTACATCTATTTGTTCTTGTTCAGTTGAGGTTGACGCTATGTTATCCTCAACTGAATTCTGTAATTGCTATTTTTCTTCACCCTTCGTGCTTGAGTCTGCCACGGAGTTGATGTTCCTAGATATCTGTTGATCTCCCCTGATTTGACATATTCCCCATGGCGCTGGAAATTAATGACTTGATGCAAAGTTGAAGGAACAACGTCCATCTCGTGGATCCATGGTCTCCCAAGAATCATATTGTAAGCCATCTCCATGTCTACTACCTGGAACTTTGTGTCTTTGACGACTCCTTCAGCAAATGTGGTGAGCGTTACCTCTCCTTTTGTAACGACGCTGGAATTATCGAACCCAGATAGAGTATGTGCCTTTGGTATTACTTTTTCTTCAGCTTGCATCTCACGTAATACTCGTATCAAAATAATGTTCACAGAACTACCTGGATCAATCAAAACTCGTTTCACGTTAGTGTCATGTACAAGTAAAGATATTACCAGTGCGTCGTTATGTGGAGTTAATAGACCCTCGGTATCTGCATCATTGAATGTAATATTTTCTTCCTCTAATATATGCCGCAGCCGCTTCCCGTGAGTAATTGTTACTTTGGAAATCTTATTTGCTGCAGTATATGACACGCCATTGATATCTTCACCCCCACTTATAACGTTGACGGTTCTTTTGGGTGAAGGTGGCTTTGGAGGCTCCTGCCTGTTCTTCATGTATGCTTGTTTACCTTTCTCACTGAATAACTCAGTGGAATACCCCTGTTTTAGCAAATGATCAACTTCACCTTGCAAAAACCTGCAATCTGCTGTTTTATGCCCGTGATCGTTATGAAATTCGCACCAATGATCAGGGTTTCGTCTGTTTGGATTCGATCACATTTTCTTTGGCCACCGTACCTTATCTCCCATGCTTCTTAAAACAGCTACGAGTTCAGAAGTGCTTACGTTGAAATTATAACCACCAAACCTTGACTTCAGGCCCCTATCATCATCTCGTGGCTCGCGTGTGTTTCGATCATTCCTAAATCTAGAAGACGAGCCTGATTCTTTATTCCTTGATCTTTGATCGTACCTTTGATTGTCCTGCTTTGACCGTGAGTCTCACTCCGCAGGTCCCGTGTATGGATCGTACCTATTTTTACAGGATCTTTTTTCATTTTCCGCACGTCTTGAGCTTACTTTTTCTTCTTTTTTATGTCGTAAAATAATATCTTCTTCAATCCTCATCTTTGTACTGTATCTGTTATAGATGTCATTCCACGTCGTTGCTGGAAATTCTCGGAGGCTTTCCTTGAGTCGCCTCGTAGCTTCTGAACTGTTCTCATTCAAGTTGCTTGTGAAGGCTATGGCTGCCCAGTTGTCAGGTACACGTGGCAATGTCATTCTTTCACGTTGAAATCTGTCCACGAATTCTCTAAGCAATTCTGAGTCTCCTTGCTTGATCTTGAAGATATCTTCCATTCTTTTTTCAACTTTTTGAGCTCCCGAGTGTGCTTTGATAAAAGAATCTGCAAGCTCAGCAAAAGTATTTATTGAATTTTCGGGTAAAAGAGAATACCAAGTTAACGCTCCTTTAGTGAGCGTTTCACCGAATTTTTTGACTAAGACTGATTCAATCTCTTGCATAGTTAGGTCGTTGCCCTTTACGCCTGTTGTAAATGCAGTAACGTGGTCTCATAGGTCTGTTGTTCCATCGTACTTTGGCATATCAGGCATTTTGAACTTCTTTGAAATTGGGAGAGGAGCAGCACTTGGCTTCATAGGCTGTTGAGAATACTTATCCATATATACCCCTTTGAGCACGGGCGGCACCCCAGGTATCTGCTCTATGCGGTCACTTTGCTCCTTGAGCTGTTTCTGCAATGTTAGTACTAGATTTTGTAAATCAGAATTAACTAAATTACCTGGTTCTCCTTCCTGTGTCTCGCTGGGGGTTCCTCCGCTACCTGAATTAATTAGCCCAGAGCGAGGTTCTCCAGAGTATTGTTATTTGGAGTAGATGTGGGTAGAGCAACAGGTAGTTGACTGACAAAAGCTTGAAGAGCTTTATTGACTTGTGTGGCGATAAGTTTTTGTAAAGCTTCATCCATAGCCTCCACATTTTCGAATTGAGCTTGTCCATCTGTATGAGACCCCTCAGGAGTGCCTTCACGAGACCGTCGTGGAGAACCTTGTGGAGAAGGAACTAATTCGTTATTATCCTGCAGATCTCCCTGAAGTTGTTGATTTGTTTGATTTTCTTGGTTTCCTTGAGTGTTATCATTGTTGTTTGCCATAGTTGATGTAACAAGGAAAGTTAAGCAAAGAGGAAATAGATTATCAGATTCCCGGCAACGGAACCAATTTGTTTAACCAAAAAATAGAATTTTAGTCAAAGCTAGAATTCAGAAGAACTCGGGTTACTGATAATCAAACAAATGAATAAAAGGAAATAATTCTGAGTAGCAATATAATAATCAAGAAAAACGAATGATACCAATGTATATTTCAATAGTCTTCCGTGTCTCCTACAACTGATCATATGTCTCCTTTTTATAGGTACCTTTGAGAATGTACGTTATGCCCAAATCATAATGAGGCTATTATGAATAATTAAAGACATTGAATGCTGCGTTACACAATCATTACATTGAATATATATATATTCCTTAAAGGACTCAGCATTTAATACCCATTAAATGCTGTATCTACACGCTTTTTATAACCAGATTCATTCCTTCTGATGCCCGGATATAAATGATTTAAATAGGTACGGGCGCCGTGCTACTTATCTGATGTCCCGTGCCTCTTCCTTCTTCTTTGCTCGTGTCTGTTTTACAATTCTTGAATCGTATCTAATTGTGATTCATTGACCATTTGACCAATCCACGTGTCCTGACACGTCACCATATATATATAAATACAATTTTCCCCAATACAAATTTATGAATGATTCTAAAGAGTCGAGACATAGATAATTCCAAGTCTTAAGCTCATTTTATAAATATTACTGTATTGGGTGATACCCTTTTTTGCTTGAGCCCGACCGGGTTGGGTCCGGTCCGGAGCGAGTCGGGGCCATCGAACCCGACCTGGATGCAAGGTAGAACGACGGCCACGACTACAACCGAGGTCGAGTCATTTCGGGACCGTTACAGAGCTCGATATGAGTCACCACCGGATGGAGAAACACACAAGGTCGGAAGCCGGACTCGTAACGGATAACCAAGCGTCGCCGGATATCTCGCCCAAACGTGATTTTCTCAACCACTTCAGGCCATTAAGGCGTAATTACAGGGATCCACGATGTAATCAATTTACCTACCTTATTTTTACCCTTAATCAGAATGTATAAAAGGGGATCTCTCTAAATTCTTGTAGGGCATCAAGCACAATTGTTCTAAGCAATATTATATTCTGCGATTATTTACTTTAACAGCAATTGTTGAGTCTTTATCTTTATTTTTCCTCAACCTAAAAACCTTTTGTATCTTTTAGTTCACGGATCCTTAAAACCCCATATAAATTCAATTGTTATCCGAATTCGAGGGTAAACAGTTTGGCGCCCACCGTGGGGTTAAGGATATTGGTGAGCTCTTTGGTACTCTTTCTTGACGCATCACAATACACTGGTTCTTTGCAAAAGAGTCCATCTTACATTCAAATTACCAACTCATAGAATGGCACAATCAATTAACAACGAACTTGAACAGCAGACAGGAAACAATGGAATGCCCGGGCTCGAAAACCCGATAGATGCCGGTTCCCGGATGGCGCTCAACACTGATCAGGCCTCCGGATCATCGCATAGCGTCCGGGGAGAGGACGATTCGAGGGCCCAGGCAGTCGGCGAAGAGACTATCAACCTTAAAATGATTTTTGACATGCTGCAAGCCCAGCAATCGGCTATAGCTCAGCTCCAGAGCCCGGGTCCAGGAGCCTGTCAGGTCCGAGGAGGCTCCCCGTGCACTGCNTTCTTTTTCTTTTCTCAGCAACCATGGGTGTTGTGGAGACTGTGCCCAACTTCCGTGGTTGGGTAGGAAAATTATTGAAGACCGCTCCAATTGAGGGTAGGTCGTGGAAGAACCTTTCCAACCGTTACGGTTGGAAAGTAAAAACTCATGGCAAGAGTTTCTATTTTACCTTGTCTGTATATAAATATTTTCTTTGTTCTAAATTTTATCCTTCTTTTTATCGGGATTTGCTATTCGAGGAGTCACTGCAGAGGCAATCATGGCTTCTCGTGACTCTTTGAGTACTCGTACCTCTTCAGCCCAAGATATATTCTTGGGTTCTTCAAAAAGAAAAGCTACTGAGGAAGAAGATGAGGGCTCCCTGGTGATGAGACCACGAGCCAGGAGACGTATCGTCTCTGATGACGAGGCTGAAGTCTCCCCTCATCTGTCTCTTTTCGAGCCTGTTGTTACTCCAGTTATCATTCCTGATGATGACGTCTCTCCTCGCGACACTCGTGAGTCGATCGATCAACTTTTTGTTAGTGGTTTTGGTAGTGGAAACTTAGGACCTGTTCTAGACGAGCTTCCCTTGTCTTCCTTTTCATCTCCTGTACCTGTGATTGCTTCTTTACCTTCATCAACTGTTGCTTCTGTTCCTTCTTCCACTGTTTTTACTCCTTCCACCGCTCCTCCTTTGGCAATTCCTCCACCTATCATTCACCATACGGAGGTGGGCGCTTCAAGTAGGAGTAATGCTATGAGGAGCGTAACCATTGAGGTTCCTGCTAACAACAGCCTCTTGAGAAAGTCCGGTCAAGCTGATATTTGGCTCGAGCCTTTGATTGGCCCCATCGAGAAAGCAAAGCTTGAAAGCCATAGCAACCTGACCCTCATGAATGACATAGTGCATGCCACTTTAAAGGTATTTTTCTTTCCTACTTTTCTCCATTCTGTAAAAAAATTCGACTTTGGGATTCTTACTTCTTTTTTTACGTAGGCCAATCTTATTGGCACTGAGCTGATGAGCAGAATCTCCCTCTTAGAGAAGGTAGCACGTGATTTGGAGAAGGCTGCTCATGATGCAGAGAAGGCTGTCCGTGATTCCCAGTTGGAGGCAAACAACTGGAAGGAACAGTTTGACAACGCTCAAATCGACATGGAGGATTTACAAGAGAGAAGAAGTACCTTAGAACAGCAAGTACGAGCATTAACTTCGGAGCTGGCGGTTATCAAGGCTTCCTCGAGCCAAGCTGAGAAGGAAAAAGAACGCCTTGAATCATCCTTTTCAGAATAGCTATCCAAGGCTAGCGAGGAGAATAGGGCATTGAAGGCTCTGTTGGTTCAAAAAGAGGTTTATGCTGGGGAACTTGTGCAAAACCTAACCCAGGCACAAGAGGAACTTCGAGTTTCTGTTGATAAGGTACGTGCTTTAGAGAGCTCACATGCTTCCCTTCAAACTTCTTGTAATTCTGCCTTGGCTGAGAATGAAGAGCTCAAAAGTGAGGTCGCTGCTTGGGAAAAGGATTATGAGATCCTTGAAGAAAAATTTGACGTTAAGGTGAGTTGGGCTTTTCTGAATTCCCGTCGTGATACCTTACTTGAAGTTGGGCAAGAAAGTTTTGACCTGGAGGCTGAATTAGTTAAGGTCAATGAAACCATAGAACAAGCTCAGCAACCGTAGGACTTCCCTTCACCTGTGATTGAAGCTCCCGTGATTGAGGTTCATGTGGGTATCACATCTTCTTCAAGCCCAATCGAGCCCACTGTGACAAGCCAAGTTGAAACTACCTCTGCTGAAGCCCTTACTCAAGTCGAGCCTGTTGTCGCCGTTGAAGCTCCTGCCCAAGTTGAGCCCGTTGCTGTTGATGCTTCTTCTTCAGTTCCCACATCGTCTTAGAAAATTTATTTTGAATTCCTTGTTTTTGCTACAGGTACCTCTTTGGAAAATCATGTTAGAAACCCTTGGCTTCATCTAAGGGTTTATTTTTAGAACGCAAGTCCCCAAGTCTTTTGTGGGGCAATTCTGCATAAACAATTTTACGGTTTTTTTTGATTAAGTTCGCACTTAATCTTAAGTATTTAAGAAGCTTTTGATGTTATTATCTTAGACTTCTGTTTATTCTATTCTTGCCTTTATTTTTAAGGACTTATAAAATAGCTTGCATTTTTGCTCTTAAAAATGCTTCTGTTAATCTCATGACTAAATAGTTTTAAACATAAGTTTTATAAAAGAGGGCCCTTTTATATTTCGACACTTAATGAAGAAGACGTCTCAACTTCATAATGGTGTTAACATACGATAAAAGAAATAGGAACACACATGTTTCTTTGGAATAACATTGACAAGTTTTTATTTTGAGCCTTGACAAGTTTTGAATAACATCTTACATGTATTTGAATTACATCTATAACTTTCTTGTAACTGTTTTTACTTGTAACATATTTTTAAGAAAAAATAATAAACACGAGGTTTTTCTTTATAACCCGTTTTAGAACAATAAATGCAAGGTTTTTCTTTACAACCTGCTTTAGTACATAGCTTTTACCCTAACTACAGTAAGGTTTTCTTTAGCCTTGGCTCATGACTTCATGTGACTTTTATTACTCTGCACTTGACTTTTTCAGGCTTGATTTTTCTTCAATCTTCTCTGCCTTCTTTATATATACTTGTGTATATTATGTAGTCCCCCAAGTGTTTGAGTGTTGAAGTACGAAGCCTCGAGCACTTGATAGTTTCTCTCATTTGGTCCTTTTCCTGAAAAGGAAATACATACGGGACTCGGAGGTACGATTATAGATGAAGACTGCTTAACCCGTTTAAATTTCTATCAGAATAATTGTAACCCTAGGCCAGGAATTTTAGGTTATTCTGTGTGCCTTACAGGTCGTGGTTCATCATTTAGTACGGGCTAGCTTTTTGCCTATCATCTAAAATCGTTAGTAAAATTTTAACAATTCAAAAAATTAAACGTAAAATGGTGATACCTGACCGTGGGTATTCCTTAGAAGTAATATCTCTTCAAATGAACAGCATTCCAATGTGAAGGCAATACTTTGCCATCCATTGTCTCCAATTCATATGCTCCCTTGCCTNTTTAACTTCATATTATATTTTCGCAAAATTTTAAACACTTCAGACAGATGCGATATATGATCTCCTGAATGCTGAGTTTTAACGAGCATATCATCTATGTATACCTCCATAGTCTTACCTAAATGTTCTTGAAACATTTGGGTAACTAACCTTTGATATGTTGCACCTGCATTCTTTAGACCAAAGGGCATTACTTTATAACAGTAAGTCCCCCTGTCTGTTATGAAGGAAGTTTTTTCTTCATCTCCTGGATCCATTTTAATCTGATTATACCCTGAATACGCATCTAAAAAACTTAATAGTTCATAACCTGCAGTTGCATCAATCAATTGATCTATGTGTGGCAGTGGAAAAGAATCTTTAGGGCAAACTTTATTAAGATCTGTGTAATCTGCACAAACCCGCCACTTACCGTTCTAACTACAACAGTGTTGGCTAACCAGTTAGGATACTTTACCTCATGAATAGAGCCAATTTTTAGCAATTTTTGGACTTCTTCTTGAATCACCTCATTCTTGAAAGTTCCTTGCTTTCTTTTCTTTTGCTTGACTGGAGGATATGAAGGATCTTCATTTAGTTTATGAGTCATCACCTCTGGTGGTATCCCTGTCATGTCAGTATAGGACTAAGCAAAACAGTCTGTGTTAGCTTTTAAAAATTCAATTAACTTACGCTTCACCTTCGGGCTAAGATTAGCTCCTATATACACTTTTCTCTCTGGCCAGTGTATAAACAAAACCATAGCCTCCATCTCTTCTATCGTTGTTTTGATGTTTTCATTTTCCTCTAGTTCTTGAATAGAATCGAGCCTTGAATCTACATCTGTTTGTTCTTGTTCAGTTGAGGTTGACACTATGTTATCCTCAACTGAATTCTGTAATTGCTATTTTTCTTCACCCTTCGTGCTTGAGTCTGCCACGGAGTTGATGTTCCTAGATGTCTGTTGATCTCCCCTGATTTGACATATTCCCCATGGCGCTGGAAATTTAATGTCTTGATGCAAAGTTGAAGGAACAGCGTCCATCTCGTGGATCCATGGTCTCCCAAGAATCATATTGTAAGCCATCTCCATGTCTACTACCTGGAACTTTGTGTCTTTGACGACTCCTTCAGCAAATGTGGTGAGCGTTACCTCTCCTTTTGTAACGACGATGGAATTATCAATCCCAGATAGAGTATGTGCCTTTGGTATTACTTTTTCTTCAGCTTGCATCTCACGTAATACTCGTATCAAAATAATGTTCACAGAACTACCTGGATCAATCAAAACTCGTTTCTTGTTAGTGTCATGTACAAGTATAGATATTACCAGTGCGTCATTATGTGGAGTTAATAGACCCTCGGCATCTGCATCATTGAATGTAATATTTTCTTCCTCCAATATATGCCGCAGCCGCTTCCCGTGAATAATTGCTACTTTGGAAATCTTATTTGCTGTAGTATATGACACGTCATTGATATCTTCACCCCCACTTATAACGTTGACAGTTCTTTTGGGTGAAGGTGGCTTTGGAGGCTCCTGCCTGTTCTTCATGTATGCTTGTTTACCTTTCTCACTGAATAACTCAGTGAGATACCCCTGTTTTAGCAAATGATCAACTTCACCTTGCAAAAACCTGCAATCTGCTGTGGTTTATGCCTGTGATCATTATGAAATTCGCACCAATGATCAGGGTTTTGTCTGTTTGGATTCGATCACATTTCTTTGGCCACCATTCCTTATCTCCCATGCTTCTTAAAACATCTACGAGTTCAGAAGTGCTTACGTTGAAATTATAACCACCAAACTTTGCCTTCAGACCCCTATCATCATCTTGTGGCTCGCGTGTGTTTCGATCATTCCCAAATCTGGAAGATGAGCCTGATTCTTTATTCCTTGATCTGTGATCGTACCTTTGATTGTCCTGCTTTGATCGTGAGTCTCTCCCCGCAGGTCCCATGTATGGATCGTACCTATTTTTACCGGATCTTTTTTCATTTTCAGCACGTCTTGAGCTTACTTTTTCTTCTTTTTTATGTCGTAAAATAATATCTTCTTCAATCCTCATCTTTGTACTGTATCTGTTATAGACGTCATTCCACGTCGTTGCTGGAAATTCTCGGAGGCTTTCCTTGAGTCGCCTCGTAGCTTCTGAACTGTTCTCATTCAAGTTGCTTGTGAAGGCTATGGCTGCCCAGTTGTCAGGTACACGTGGCAATGTCATTCTTTCACGTTGAAATCTGTCCACGAATTCTCTAAGCAATTCTGAGTCTCCTTGCTTGATCTTGAAGATATCTTCCATTCTTTTTTCAACTTTTTGAGCTCCCGAGTGTGCTTTGATAAAAGAATCTGCAAGCTCAGCAAAAGAATTTATAGAATTTTCGGGTAAAAGAGAATACCATGTTAACGCTCCTTTAGTGAGCGTTTCACCAAATTTTTTGACTAAGACTTATTCAATCTCCTTCTTAGTCAGGTCGTTTCCCTTTACGCCTGTTGTAAATGCAGTAACGTGGTCTCGTGGGTCTGTTGTTCCATCGTACTTTGGTATATCAGGCATTTTGAACTTCTTTGGAATTGGGAGAGGAGCAGCACTTGGCTTCCAAGGCTGTTGAGAATACTTATCCATATCTACCCCTTTGATCACGGGCGGCACCCCAGGTATCTGCTCTATGCGGTCATTTTGCTCCTTGAGCTGTTTCTGCAATGTTAGTACTAAATTCTGTAAATTAGAATTACATGGTTCTCCCTCCAGTTATTCGCTGGGGGTTCCACCACTACCTGAATTAACGAGTCCGGAACGAGGGTTCTCTAGAGTGTTGTTATTTGGTGTGGGTGTAGGTGGTGCAGCAGGTAATTGGCTAACAAAAGCCTGAAGAGCTTTATTGACTTGAGAGGCAATAAGTTTTTGTAAAGCCTCATCCATAGTTTCAACATTTTCGAATTGAGCTTGTCCATCTGTATGAGACCCCTCAGGAGTGCCTTCACGAGACCGTCGTGGAGAACCTTGTGGAGAAGGAACTAATGCGTTATTATCCTGCAGATCTCCCTGAAGTTGTTGATTTGTTTGATTTTCTTGGTTTCCTTGAGTGTTATCATTGTTGTTTGCCATAGTTGATGTAACAAGGAAAGTTAAGCAAAGAGGAAATAGATTATCAGATTCCCGGCAACGGAACCAATTTGTTTAACCAAAAATAGAATTTTAGTCAAAGCTAGAATTCAGAAGAACTCGGGTTACTGATAATCAAACAAATGAATAAAAGGAAATAATTCTGAGTAGCAATATAATAATCAAGAAAAACGAATGATACCAATGTATATTTCAATAGTCTTCCGTGTCTCCTACAACTGATCATATGTCTCCTTTTTATAGGTACCTTTGAGAATGTACGTTATGCCCAAATCATAATGAGGCTATTATGAATAATTAAGGACATTGAATGCTACGTTACACAATCATTACATTGAATATATATATATTCTTTAACAGACTCAACATTTAATACTCACTAAATACTGTATCTGCACTCTTTTTTATAACCAGATTCATTCCTTTTGATGCCCAGATATAAATGATTTAAACAGGTACGGGCGCCGTGCTACTTATCTGATGTCCCGTGCCTCTTCCTCCTTCTTTGCTCGTGTCTGTTTTACAATTCTTGAATCGTGTCTAACTGTGATTCATTGACCATTTGACCAATCCACGTGTCCTGACACGTCACCACATATATATATAAAATACAATTTTCCCCAATACACACGCCATTTAAAACACTGGTTAAGAAATCAAAACAACATATGTTCGATAAAGGAAACAATCCAAAGTTAAGTTTTCACAAAATGACACGATTTTTCTCCCGAGAACGTAGTTCTACAATAGATAAAGTCCAAAATTATTCATCAAAACTTACTTTTCGATTAAAAAAAAAACAGTGTTTACATCAAAAAGAAAAAGGAAGAAAACAAAGAAAAAAAAGAAATTGGACCAAGTGTAAAATCAGTTTAGTAATGAAACTTTTGACAAATAAAAGAAGGGAAAGAAAAGTGAGTTTTGTGGATGGTAGCTTAGCTTGCATGCATATCTACGTCTTCACATCACATGCGTGCTTCCTCAAACAAAATTACGCCAAAATTTGAGGCGCACCAAACGGCTTGTGCCTCCAGGCAATCCTCCCCGGGAAAGAAATTACTTACACTTAATTTTACATCAAATCATGTATCGATTATATATACTTTTAATATTTAATAACTATAATTAATTCATATATATTCTTACTAATAAATTATTTAGTTTCGATAAATTAATACTATAATTTAGTATAAATATCTAATGCGGATAAAATTATTTCCAAATGTTTGACTCACGTTAGATACTTCAGAAGTGTCTGTACAAATTCGTTTCTTTATAAAATAACATGTTGATTGTCAAACGTTCTTGACCTTACCACCTCTCACTCGTCCCACTCTTACCACAGGGAAAGACAAAAAGAGAATGGATAAAAAGAGACAATAAATGCTGAATAAGTGTCTGTACAAATTTGTTCTTGACCGAGATGGAGCATTAGATGAAATGAGAACGAGTTGCAAAAGGAGAAAAAAGCTAAAGTAGTAGAGAATATGATGGAATTAGCAACCAGTAATGATCGCAGTTGGTTGTCTACATTGATACCCCTTGATTATTTGGTATCATGGACAAGGGATAATTAATCTCCAAATTTAATTTGAGATGAATTTATCTCACGTTTGGTTAAGATAAGATGCGGTATAATTAATCCCGAATTAGTTTATCCCAGGATTGTAGTGTTATTCTTATCCCTGTAGGGTGGGATAACAATCCGGGATAACTAATTCTGGGATAACTTGTTTCCCAATCAAACGACTCCTTGGGGTGCATCTGTGATGACCCGATAGGTCATCTAGAGTTTTAAACCTTAATTCTGTGTTTCGAAGCCTCCAATAGCTTCTTTAAGCTTTCCTAGATTTGCGTGCGAGGTCTGTATCTTTTTTCGGAAGGCTTTTATGTGAAAATTTGATAAAAATGTGAATTTGTGCCTTAAAAGTCCATTTGAGTTTACTTCGGTCAACGTTTTGAGCAAACGGAGCCGGATCCATATCGTGATTTGGGACTTGGGCGTATGCCCGGAATCGAATTCGGAGGTCCCTAGCTCGAGTTATCGCATTCGAAAATTTAAAGTTTAAAGGTTTAAAGAATTTAAAGATTTGACCAAAGTTTGACTTTATTGCTACCGGGTCCGATTTTGGTTCCGGAACTTGGTATATGTTCATTACTATATTTATAATTTGTATGCAAAATTTGGTGAAAACAGAGTTGGTTTGACGTGATTCGGACGTCCGATTGTAGAAATTCTTGAGTTTCATTGGAAATTTCATTTGATTTGGTGTCCAATGCATAGTTCTAGGTGTTATCTTGGTGTTTTGATCGCGCGAGTGAGTTCGGATGATGTTTTTGGACTTGTGTACATGTTTGGTTTGGACCCTCGAAGGCTCGGGTGAGTTTCGGATAGGCTACAAAGTGAATTTGGACTTAGAAAATAGCTGGTGCTCTGCTGTTTCTGGTGCAGGCCTCAGACCCTCGCAATTGCGAGGTCTGGCTTCGCATTTGCGATAAGGCAGTCAACCTGTAGCTAGGCACCATGGGTTCGCATTTGCGAACAATTGGTTCGCATTTGCGAAGTAGTACTAGGAAGGGAATGGTTCGCAATTGCGATCAAGGGGTTGCAATTGCGAAAGTCCCAAGTTCACAATTACGAACAAAACCATCGCATTTGCGATGGTAGTAGAAATGGGGGACCTTCGCTGTAACGACCCAGCCGGTCGTTTCATGAGTTACAGTCCCGTTTCCCCCATTTCTGCTTCTTTATGTGTTGTTCTGCTGTATTTCATGGTATCGTGTTGGTTGTTTTGTGTTCGGAGTGGTCTTGGAGTGGAATGAGACACTTAGTCTCTTATTCGGAAGCTTAAGTTGGAAAAGTCAACCAGATGTTGACTTATGTGTAGAAGGTCTCGGATGTGAATTCTGATGGTTCGGATAGCTTCGTTCGATGATTTTGGACTGTGGAGCGTGTTCGGAATGTAATTTGGAGGTCCGTGGTAGATTTAGGCTTGAATTGGCGAAATTGAAAATTTGGCGTTTTCCGGTCGGCAGTGGAAATCTTGATATCGGGGTCGGAATGGAATTCCGGAAATTGGAGTAGGTCCGTTGTGTCATTTGTGGCGTGTGTGCAAAATTTCAGGTCATTCGGGGTGAGGTTTGACAGGTTTTGGCATCGTTTGCGAAATTCGGAAGTTTGGAAATCCTTAGGCTTGAATCCGAGGGTGAATTGGTGTTTTGATGTTGTTTCGAGGGTTCTGAAGGTTGGAATAAGTTTGAATGGTGATATGTGACTTGTTGGCATGTTTGGTTGAGGTCCCGAGGGCCTCGGGATGGATTTGGGTGGTTGACGGAAAGATTGGCATTGAGTTGATGCTGCTGAATTTGTTGCTTCTTTCATTTCCGCACCTGCGGATTAGGGACCGCAGGTGCGAGGTCGCAGATGCGACATGGAGATTCGCAGGTGCGTAGATTTGCCATCAGGAGAATAAGCGCAGATGCGGTGCGTTGGACGCATCTGCAACACCGCAGGTGCGATTCCTGGGGCGCGGATGCGGTCCTAGTCGTTTAAGTGGAAACGCAGGTGCGGTTGGTTGGACCGCAGAAACGGTTGCGCAGGTGCGAGTTTAAGACCGCAGATGCGGAAGTTCTGGGCAAAAAAGTATATAAGTTCCCCTTCGCAGATTTCAGTCATTTTTCCACCATTTTCTGATGATTTTGGAGCTCCAAGCTGTGATTTCAAGAGGGACTCAAGTGTTTTCAGTGAGGTAAGCTACTTGGGCTTCGTATTTTGTATTTGTGATGATTTTTCCACTACCTAATCATGAAATTAGTGGGAAATTTTGGGTGAAGTTGAAGGTTAGGGCTTGAGTTTTGGAGAGCTTTGATTGGGAATTTGAGGAGCCATTTGAGGTCCGATTTTGATGGTTTTGATATGTATAGACTCGGGAGTGAAAGAAGTTTCTAGTTTTGTAATTTTTTATGGATTCCGAGACGTGGGCCCGGGGGCCGGGTTGGAGTTGAATTCGGGATTTTTGGTCTAATTTGATTATTATCATGTGGAATTCATTCCTTTAGCGTATTTTGAGGATAATATACTGATTTTGGTTAGATTCGGAGCATTTGGATGCCGAGTCGAGAGGCAAGGGCATCGCGGGTTAGAGTTTTGTCCGGTGTGAGGTAAGTAATGACTGTAAATCTTGTCCTGAGGGTATGAAACCCCAGATTTCATATCGTTTCACTATTTTGAGGTGACGCACATGCTAGATGACGAGCGTGAGGGCGTGCACTATTGGGGATTGTGACTTGGTCCATCCCGTAGAGACTATTAAGTTGGGTATTTGATTGGAAACTATTCGATACTTATGTATTCTAGAAAGTATTACTATGTTGTGGGCTGAATGCCATATTTGGGCCTCGTGCCAAGCTGTTTGGACCCTTAGGGGCTTTTTACTATTATTCCTCACTGTTTTGATTTAATATTTGTACTCAGTCATGCTATGTTTTACTGATTTCATAACTCAGTCCTATTTACTCCGTTTGAGGTATAAAATAATATTTTGGGCTGAGCACCCTGTTTTACTACTAGCCCGAGTGGCTTGAGATGTTTCTGACTGAGGGAGGCCAAGGGCCTGTGTTGTGAGGATATCATGGGATCGGGTTGCACGGCGCAGCATGGTTGTACTAATTTTTGATATATGAGAGGCTGAGGGCCTGATTTTTTATGCCACGAGATGGCTGTCGATGCCCCCTTTTTCTAAAGGCGAAATCGGGTTTACGACATTTGGCGGACAACTCTATTCCTTTTGGGAATTTGGGTTTGAGATTTAGAAGAGTCGCCACCTAATGATTGAGTGCATTAGGACACTAAGAATTAAAAAGAAAGAAGAACCAGAGAATGGGTAAGGGCTTGAAATTATCTCAGGGGGAAGGTGTTAGGCACCCCCCAAGATCCACTAGTGTGGTTCCCGACCATGTTACAATTGTGACTTTAAAACAAGTAAACATACAAGACAACTTCCACATAACGATTACAAGTAGGAATGTATAAAGGTTAAATAAACATGCTGAAGTCAGGAAATAGGTGGTTTCATAGTTGTTTAAAAGAATGCATAAGTGCAGAAAAATAAGGATCAAATAACGAGTGCAAACAATCAGACAAAAGAAGTGAAATGGGCGGAAGTTTAAAAAGAAAACAGTGCTGGAATTCAAAGAGGTTTTAAATGATTTGAAGAGAAATACAAGGTTTAAAGAGCTGGAAACTGACAGTTTAAAGAAAACAATAACGAAAGTACATAAGGAGGGAGGGGGAGGGGGGGTCCTAGGTTTATAAATAACATGGATCATCCACACAACACCCGGTAACCAATTATACGCGTGGTGTTATCGCGTGATCATCATATCCATGTCTACCCTTCCCACCCCATTAAGGTATTAAAGCGCGGAATAGTATCGTTACTTATTGCATGTTATTACCCGTCCCGATCCTATCAGTCCCGGAGGCATTGAGACTACTAATCCTAAAGGGGAGGGAGTTGGGGCTTTTCAGAAGTTTTAAAAGGATAAAAGTCTAGGCGACAAACAAAAACACATAATCAAATAGGGGAGAAGTAAACAATATGGGAGAAGTAAACAACAGTTAAAGCTCAAACAGGCCTCCTCACTTAAAGGAAAATATATAGCATGACTTCGAATACTGGTTATGGTCTGAATTAAATTTAAAAGTGTTAGGAAGGGTTGATTTATCACATATTTCTCAGATGAGGAGTCCGAATTGGCCTTGTCTGGTTGTAGTTATCAAAGCTGACACAGTTAATTAAAAACCTAATGGGTTTCCTAAGTGAGACCTATAGGCATGATATCTAGCGGAGCGTACTGATTTTAAAGAAAGGACCACTGGTTTTATAGACAAAAGATCTGCAGATTTTAAACGAACTTATGACTGGTTTTAAACGTATAGATAAAATAGACGAGGCTGATTCGATTGATTATTCATATAGGCAAGTTATCTAAGCGTTATTGGTTTTAAGCGATTATATAGATGCAAGAGTCCTATAGGCATGTTATCTAGAATGAAGTTGATTATTATTAGACCTATGATTGTTTGCCTAATGACAGGTATATGCAGAAGTGCAGAAAAGAAACCTATGATCATGATTTCTATATGCAGAAATGCAGGGACTTAGAGACAGGATTTCTATATGCAGAGATGCAAAAATAAATGACCTATAGGCATGGTGTCTATGTGAATGCAGGAATTAAAAATCCTATAGGCAAGTTATCTAAGATGAGAATGCAGAAGTTTATAGGTAACCTATAGGAATGCTGTCTATGTGAATGCAGGAATTAAAAAATCCTATAGGAAAGTTATCTACCCTTTGCATACAATCATTCCCATCCCTTTCCACTAGCCGTCCCTAATAGTTATTACAAAATATTACAGTCCAAAATGAATCGGTAAAGTAAGGAAATAAAATTACATCAGAAGTTCCAGCTACAACCAAATAGCCTAATTCAGGCTCAAAGTCCAACAATATGAGATAAACCAACTTCTAGGATCAAAACTTCCAAAAGCCTTTCTTACCTTTGGGTGTGTCAAAGTTCCAAGGAGCTTTATGAATTTCAGGCAGTGCTTACACCCAATTATATTGCAGAATTAAGGTTATGGTGCAGTGTGGAATAGCCAGCCCTCGAATGTCCAAGTTCAGAGGGAGCCCTAGGTCCCAAAGCAAGGCTCATAAGAGGGGGGCAGAACTTAAGTGTCTAAGAATAAGTGTAAGTGCATAGGGGGGGAGGGGGGTGGGGGGTAATTTAGGGGACGAGGCCAGTGGCAGGGCTGNGACTGGAGGATATGAAGGATCTTCATTTAGTTTATGAGTCATCACCTCCGGTGGTATCCCTGTCATGTTAGTATGGGACCAAGCAAAACAGTCTGCGTTAGCTTTTAAAAATTCAATTAACTTACGCTTCACCTCCGGGCTAAGATTAGCTCCTATATACACTTTTCTCTCTGGCCAGTGTATAAACGAAACCACAGCCTCCAGCTCTTCTATCGTCGTTTTGATGTTTTCATTTACCTCTGGTTCTTGAATGGAATCGGGCCTTGAATCTACTTCTGTTTGCTCTTCTTCAGTTCAGGTTGACGCTATGTTATACTCAACTGAATTCTGTAATTGCTATTTGTCTTCACCTTTCGTGCTTGAGTCTGCCACGGAGTTGATGTTCCTAGATGTCTGTTGATCTCCCCTGATTTGACATATTCCCCATGGCACTGGAAATTTAATGACTTGATGCAAAGTTAAAGGAACAACGTCCATCTCGTGGATCCATGGTCTCCCAAGAATCATATTGTAAGTCATCTCCATGTCTACTACCTGGAACTTTGTGTCTTTGACGACTTCTTCAGCAAATGTGGTGAGCGTTACCTCTCCTTTTGTAACGACGCTGGAATTATCAAACCCAGATAAAGTATGTGCCTTTGGTATTACTTTTTCTTCAGCTTGCATCTCACGTAATACTCGTATCAAAATAATGTTCATAGAACTACCTGGATCAATCAAAACTCGTTTCACGTTAGTGTCATGTACAAGTAAAGATATTACTAGTGCATCGTTATGTGGAGTTGATAGACCCTCGGCAACTGCATCATTGAATGTAATATTTTCTTCCTCCAATATATGCCGCAGCCGCTTCCCGTGAGTAATTGTTACTTTGGAAATCTTATTTGTTGTAGTATATGACACGCCATTGATATCTTCACCCCCACTTATAACGTTGACAGTTCTTTTGGGTGAAGGTGGCTTTGGAGGCTCCTGCCTGTTCTTCATGTATGCTTGTTTACCTTTCTCACTGAATAACTCAGTGAGATACCCCTGTTTTAGAAAATGATCAACTTCACCTTGCAAAAACCTGCAATCTGCTGTTTTATGCCCGTGATCATTATGAAATTCGCACCAATGATCAGGGTTTCGTCTGTTTGGATTCGATCGCATTTCCTTTGTCCACCGTACCTTATCTCCCATGCTTCTTAAAACATCTACGAGTTCAGAAGTGCTTACATTGAAATTATAACCACCAAACCTTGCCTTCAGACCCCTATCATCATCTCGTGACTCGCGTGTGTTTCGATCATTCCCAAATCTGGAAGACGAGCCTGATTCTTTGTTCCTTGATCTGTGATCGTACCTCTGATTATCCTGCTTTGATCGTGAGTCTCTCCCCGCAGGTCCCATGTATGGATCGTACCTATTTTTACCGGATCTTTTTTCATTTTTTGCACGTCTTGAGCTTACTTTTTCTTCTTTTTTATGTCGTAAAATAATATCTTCTTCAATCCTCATCTTTGTACTGTATCTGTTATAGACGTCATTCCACGTCGTTGCTGGAAATTCTCGAAGGCTTTCCTTGAGTCGCCTCGTAGCTTCTGAACTATTCTCATTCAAGTAGCTTGTGAAGGCTATGGCTGCCCAGTTGTCAGGTACACGTGGCAATGTCATTCTTTCACGTTGAAATCTGTCCACGAATTCTCTATGCAATTCTGAGTCTCCTTGCTTGATTTTGAAGAAATCATCCATTTTTTTTTCAACTTTTTGAGCTCCCGAGTGTGCTTTGATAAAAGAATCTGCAAGCTCAGCAAAAGAATTTATAGAATTTTTGGGTAAAAGAGAATACCATGTTAACGCTCCTTTAGTGAGCGTTTCACCGAATTTTTTGACTAAGACTGATTCAATCTCCTGCTTAGTCAGGTCGTTGTCCTTTACGCCTGTTGTAAATGCAGTAACGTGGTCTCGTGGGTCTGTTGTTCCATCGTACTTTGGTATATCAGGAATTTTGAATTTCTTTGGAATTGGGAGAGGAGCAGCACTTGGCTTCCAAGGTTGTTGAGAATACTTATCCATATCTACCCCTTTGATCACGGGCGGAACCCCAAGTATCTGCTCTATGCGGTCACCTTGCTCCTTGAGCTGTTTCTGCAATGTTAGTACTAAATTCTGTAAATTAGTATTACCTGGTTCTCCCTCCTATGATTCACTGGGGGTTCCCCCACTACCTGAATTAACGAGTCCGGAACGAGGGTTCTCTAGAGTGTTGTTATTTGGTGTGGGTGTAGGTGGTGCAGCAGGTAATTGACTGACAAAAGCTTGAAGAGCTTTATTGACTTGTGTGGCGATAAGTTTTTGTAAAGCTTCATCCATAGCCTCCACATTTTCGAATTGAGCTTGTCCATCTGTATGAGGCCCCTCAGGAGTGCCTTCACGAGACCGTCGTGGAGAACCTTGTGGAGAAGGAACTAATGCGTTATTATCCTGCAGATTTCCCTGAAGTTGCTGATTTGTTTGATTTTCTTGGTTTCCTTGAGTGTTATCATTGTTATTTGCCATAGTTGATGTAACAAGGAAAGTTAAGCAAAAAGGAAAAGATTATCAAATTTCCGGTAACGGAACCAATTTGTATAACCAAAAAATAAAATTTTAGTCAAAGCTAGAATTTAGAAGAACTCGGGTTACTGATAATCAAGGAAATGAATAAAAGGAAATAATTCTGAGTAACAATATAATAATCAAGAAAAACAAATGATACCAATGTATATTTCAATAGCTTTTTTGTGTGTGTCTTACAACTGATCATATATCTCCTTTTTATAGGTACCTTTGAGAATGTACGTTATGCCCAAATCATAATGAGGCTATTATGAATAATTAAAGACATTGAATGATACGTTACACAATCATTACATTGAATATATATATTCCTTAACGGACTCAGCATTTAATACCCATTAAATACTGTATCTGCACGCTTTTTTATAACCAGATTCATTCCTTCTGATGCTCGGATATAAATGATTTAAATAGGTACGGGCGCCGTGCTACTTATCTGATGTCCCGTGCCTCTTCCTCCTTCTTTGCTCGTGTCTGTTTTACAATTCTTGAATCGTGTCTAATTGAGATTTATTGACCATTTGACCAATCCACGTGTCCTGACACGTCACCATATAAAATACAATTTTTCCCAATACAATGCCCTTCTTTATTGTCAATTATGAGGACCATTGAAAAATGTGTACGCCGACCCTAGCTACAAAGTTCTTTTTGGACTTAATCGTTATCACAACCAAATATGCATGGTTTAAAGGATAGTAGCCTAATTGTTTTAGGACAACTATATGTATGGTTCAGTTATTCTCTGGTCTACGCTATATGTTTGATTTTCCAATTTGTGTGAGATTTAGATTCAGTGCATGAATCCATGTAGAAAAGGTATAAGCCAACTATTCCTATATACAAGTTATTGTTTCACAGTATTCATCAAAATAAACTTTTTGCCGCGTAAGGTCCAAACCAATAAGTAGTTCGCATAATAAACTTCAAATTTGATTGTGTACCCGTTATCATATATTTACAGTTTATTATTGGCTATAAGCATGCCAAAAGCTTTTTTTTTTTCTTTGTTTTGGCGCTCTTCAGTTACGTATTTTTGTGCTAATAAAAGATGATTGTCCTGACATGGTTCGGTGTTGCTTTCTTTTTATTCCTTTATTACTTAATGCTGAAATCTTTAATTTATGGGATTTGATTATTGAATATAAATTGTGGCGTTGCTGTAGAAAAAATCAAATTTCTCTGAAGGTATCATTAGTTTTCTTTTCTATTTTCTTTTTTGAAATTGAGTAATTATTCTTTGGTTTAGAGTCACGTATATGAATTAGATCACGTCAATGACTATCTTTTACCGGTATTGCTTACCATCCAATAACAAATTGCTTGTGGGGTTACAAGGAGCTGGATCAAGATGGACAACAAATGTGATTTCTCTTTCCAGTTGAAGTAATTGGAATAAAAACTATTTGTTGGATTGTGAGTGGATAAATTATCAACTTATTATTTGTAACGACTCGGCCCGCTCCATTTTCCTCATTTCTGCCTTCTTAGGTGTTGTTCAGCTGCATTTCAATGTATCGTGTCGGTTGGTTCGGGTTTGAATAGTTTTGAAATGTTATGAGACATTTAGTCTCTTAAGTTGGCCTCATAGTTGGAAAAGTCAACTGGAAGTTGACTTGTGAGTAAACGATCTGGGAATTTGGTTTTTATGATTCAGATAGCTTCATGAGGTGATTTGGGACTTAGGAGCATGATCAGAATGTATTTTGGAGGTCCGTGGCAGATTTAAGCTTGAATTGGCGAAATTGAAGTTTTGGCGTTTTCCGGTTGGTAGTGGAGATTTTGATATAGGGGCCGGAATGGAATTCCGGAAATTGAAGTAGGTCCGTTGTGTTATTTCTGACGTGTGTGCAAAATTTCAGGTCATTCGGGCAAGTTTTGATAGACCTTTTGATCGAAAGCGGAATTCAGAAGTTTGGGAAACCTTAGGCTTGAATCCGAGTGTGTTTTAATGATTCGATGTTGTTTTAAGTGTTCCGAAGGTTGGTATAAGTTGGAATAGTGTTATGTGACTTGTTCGTGTTTTTGGTTGAGGTCCCGGGGGCCTCGGGATAATTTTGGATGGTTAACGGAAAGTTTGGAAATTTGAGGATGCAACTGAAGCTGTTGGTTCTATCATAACCGCACCTGCGGTTAGGGGACCGCAGGTGCGATGATCGCAGAAGCGAGAATCAGCCGCAGATGCGACCACAAGTGAATGAGGCAGAAGTCGGAGGTGCGGAAGAAGGAACGCAAATGCGTGACCGCAAATGCAGTTATTGCGTCGCAGGTGCAGTTTTGGATTTTAAGAAAAACCACAGAAGTGGTTGGGTAGGCACAGAAGCGGTCCGGCAGATGCGGGGAATGGACCGCAAATGCGGTATCGCTGGCCAGAACATATAAATAGATGCTTTCGCAAATTTTTGGGTTATTTAATCACTTTTTCATACGGGTTTGAGCTTGTGGGAGCAAATTGAAGAGGGATTTCAAGGGGATTTCGTGGAGATAAGATTTTTGGAACCTAAACTTGTTTCTATGGTGATAATTTACTGTTTAAGCATGAAATCTGTGGAAATTAGTGGTTAAAATTGGGGATTTAGGGCTTGGAATTTGAGAACATGATTTAGGAATTTGAGGGGTGGTTTGTGGTCGGATTTTGGTATTTTTGGTATGTATGAACTCGTGAGAGTGTAAGAATTTTAGGTTTGTGAATTTTATCGGAATCCGAGGCGTGGGCTTGGGGGTCGGGTTTGGCTATTTTCGGGATTTGTGATGTAATTTGATTATTTTCGTATGGGTTTCACTTCTTTATCGTATATTGATGGTTATATACTGATTTTGGTCAGATTTGGGGCATTTGGAGGCCGAATCGAGAGGAAAGGGCGTCGCAGGCTAGAGTATGGCTTGGCTTGAGGTAAGTAACGCTTTCAATCTTGGTTCTGAGGGTTCGAAACCCCGAACTATGCGTTCTATGATTTATTATGATGGCGACACAATGCCAAGTGACGGGCGTGTGGGTGTGCACCGTGAGGAATGCGGCCCGGATCATTCCGGAGCACCGCTTAGTGACTTTTTCTTGTTGATATATGTATTGTAATTATGTGATTAAGTTAATGAGCTGTGAATTATGCTAATTATCATGTTAAGGCTTCACGCCAATGTTGTTGAGACCCGAGATGTCGTTTCTTGCTGTCATATCATTTGCTTTATTGATATTCTGTACTCAGTCCTACTCATGCATATTATATCATGCCTCAGTCTCGATTATTGTTATTTGTCACATCATATTATAGTCCGGGCTAGTAACATGACATTTTGAGCCCGTGTGTGTGTGAGACTGGAGAGTTATGACTGAGTGAGGCTGAGAGCCAAACATTGAGTGATAGTATGGGATCGGGCTGCACGCCGCAGCTAGATATTGAACATGCCTTCGTTGGCTTTGTTATAGCGCTTGGGCTGAAGAAAGAAGCCCCTCCGGAGTCTTTACACCCCCAGTGAGCGCAGTTGATGATATTGAGGGATGGAACTTCCCCGGACATGGATCTTGTCCGAATTATTATACCGGGAGATGAATCTTCTCCATGAGGCTAGATTGGCCTGTGTCCTAGGTACTAGGTGACTGCGGTCAGTGATATATATTCTGGGATGGATCTTCCCTGGGCCGGATGGCCATATACAGTACCGAGTGGTTGAGTACTTGTGAGTGAAGGTTCATGGAACATTGATCATGCTAGTTGTGCATTGGTACACAGAGAATTTTTGAGTTTTGTATTCCATACTGTTCAGTTTGCATTTATTTACTGTTGAGTTTTACTTGAACTGTAAGCATGCCTATTTTTCTGTAGTGTTACATGTTATTACCTGTCAAGGTTGTTTTGTCACTACCTGTCAGTCCATATGTTGGACTTGCTACTAACTGAGTTGGTGTACTCACATTACCCCCTGCACCTTGTGTGCAAATCCAGGTATTTCGGGTCACGGTAGCGGCAACTGATCATATCGTTGTGGGCTGTTCTTTGGAGATTGCGAGGTATCTTATTGGCGACCGTAGTTCCGCCTTCACCTTCCTTATCTTCCTTTAGGATATTTGTTGGATATTCTCAGACTGTGTTGGTCTTGTTATTTCGAACAGTTGTAGTAGTTTGCTCATGACTAGTGACACCCGAGGTTGGGCTTGTATTTCTTTCTGCATGTTTAGGATTTCTACTTTTATCTTATTGGATTTCTGCTAAAAAGAATTTTTCCATAAGTTTTAATTTGAAAATGGAGTACTTTGAAAATAAGTGGCTGGTCTAGTTTCACGATAGGCGCCATCACGACCGAGTCGGTTTTTGGGTCGTGACATGTTAGAATCAGAGCCTAGGTACATAGGTATCACGGGTCATGAGCAGGTTTAGTAGATCTCGCGGATCGGTACGGAGACGTCTGTACTTATCCTCGGGAGGTTGCAGAACCTTTAGGAAAAACTTCACATTCTTGAATTCTTCTCGTGCGAATCTATTGACTCTGGTAATTAAACTTCTGTTATTCTATTCTCTCACAGATGGTGAGGACACGTGCTACCGGTCCAGACGGACGACCAACAGTACCACCAGTTGGGGCCAATAGAGGCCGAGGACGCGGTCGAGGTCGTGGTAAGGGTAGGGGTGTAGCCCGTACAGTAGCTAGGGCAGCACCTGTAGATCCACCAGCCGCCCAGTTCATGATCAGGCTCCAGCGGAGGATGCTCCAGCAGTACCGGCTCAGCCACCGATTGTGCCTATTGTTATTCCGGGTCTCTAGGAGACCACGGCTTAGATTCTGACAGTGTGCACCAGCCTTGCGAAGGCTGTTACAGTTTCTACTACAGCAGCTACTTCCCAGGCCGGGGGAGGCACTCAGACTCTCGCCGCTCGCACACCTGAGCAGGTGGTGCATGGACTTCAGACACCGGAGGCACCACCAGCCCAGCCGGTTGCCCCTACTCAGGATTATGTGGTTCCAGTTATGCCTGATGACGAGCAGCATCGATTGGAGAGATTTGGTAGACTTCATCCTCCAACTTTAAGCGGAGCAGAGGGCGAGGATACCCAGGGTTTCTTCGACAAATGTCAAAGGATTCTACGTACAAAGGGGATTCTGGAGACTAGTGGGGTTGCATTTACCACTTTTCAGTTTTCTGGAGCTGCCTTCACTTGGTGGTAGGCTTATGAGAGGCGTAGGCCTGTTGGTGCCACGCCCCTTACCTGGCATCAGTTCTCCATTCTCTTCCTAGAGAAGTATGTACCACATTCCCGCAGAGAGCAGCTGCGTAGGTAGTTCGAGCAGCTACGTCAGTGCAATGACCCGACCGGTCATTTGGAGCTCTAGTGTGTCATTCAGCAGTTTGAAGCCATGAGCAGCTTCATTTCAGGTATTATGACTTGTACGCATGGTTGGAATTAAATTCCGGGAAGTTCGGAGTTGATTTGGAAAGAGGATTCTCATTTTGGAAGCTTTAAGTTGAAAGAATTGACTAAGATTGGACTTTTGAGTAAACGACCTCGGAATCGGGATTCGAAGGTTCCAGTAGGTTCGTGTGATAATTTCAGACTTGGGCGTATGTCCAGATCAGGTTTTGGAAGACCTGGGAACATTTCGGCACCAATTGTGGAAGTTAGCTTTTTTGGAAGAATTTCATAAGTTTGGGTTGAGGTGCATTTCAGTGTTATCAATGTCTGTTTGGGACTCTGAGTCTAGAAATAGCTCTGTATGGTGATTTTGGTGTTGGGAGCGCGATCGGAAGTGAATTCGGAGGTCCGTGGGTCATTTTGGAGTCATTTGGCTAAAGATAGAAGTTTGAAGGTTTTTGAGAAGTTTGACCGGAAGTGAACTTTTTGATATCGGGGTCGGANCAATTGAGAATGCTGGCAGACCCCTGACCAGTCTGTCAGCCAAAACTTGGGAGTTAGGATCCATTGAGGTTCAGCTTCTAACCTGGGCAGTAATTTGGGTACTGCCAGGACAAGAACCTTAACTCATACACATAGAGGGGAATGGGGGGGGGGGGGAGAGGGGG
>NW_017673067.1:0-78245 GCF_001879085.1 Nicotiana attenuata | reverse complement strand
AAGTGATTAGGGTTTGGGGTGGGGGGGGGGGGTGGGGGGTTTGGAAATTAAAAAGGAAAGGGGGAATTATGGCCGTTGATCAAAATGATCAACGGCCTGGATTGAATATAAGCCGGCGAGTTTTTTAATTGGGTCAGGGGTCAGGTAATTTAGGGATTGGGCTGGTCCGATTTGGGGGCTGAAATTGGGCCAATTTGAGGTTAAAATTGAAAGGTAAAAAAGGCTGTAATTGAAATAGAAATGGGCTAAATGTTAAATGGCCAATTTTCCCCTTTTATTTTATAAAAATAGCAATAATGATTTTAAAAGTAAATTTAAAACACTGAGACAACAAATACTATATAAATATTAATCTAAAAATACTGGAACTAATTTTACAATTATAAAATGCTATTAATCTTAAAGTAGGCTATAATTGCAGTTATAGGCAATTTAGTCTTTTAAATACCAAATAAATTTGTAAAAATATGCAAAAATCACCTTAATTATATTTTTGTGCAAATATGAGAATAAAAAATAAATTATTCACCAAAATGATAATCTTGGAAATAATTATTTGATTTTGTACTGATAAAATAGACAATAAATTGGTTTTAAAATCTTCAAAAATTAGGAAAGAATACCTAAACTCTTGGGCATGCTTATATATGCATGTACATGCTATTTTGAAAGTATTTTGTATATAAAGTACATAGGAAAAAATTGGGTATCAACAATGGCTTGTTATAGCACTTGGGCTGTAGGAGCCCTTGCGGAGTCTGTACACCCCCAATGAGCGCGGGTACCCTGAGTGAGTGTTATGATGTTGCCCGAGGGGCTGTTCTTGATTCATGTTATGCCCGAGGGGCTGATTTCGAGTGGTTGTGAGGTTTCCCGAGGGGCTCATTCTGAATGATGTTATGCCCGAGGGGCGATTTATGATATATGCTATTTATGATTTTCACCAGTTTTGCTCTAAAACTTTATTGAACCTCTGTTGAAACTGTTAGAGAAACATTTTCAAAGGATTTTTACTGAAATTGGATTTTAACGAGATGATTTGATTTATAAACTGTTTTGGAAACATACGGTACTTACTGTGGTGTAATGACGTGGATTTATGTGTTTCTTACTGCTCAGTCTTTATTTACTTTTATTACTTACTGAGTTGGCGTACTCACATTACTCCCTGCACCTTGTGTGCAGATCCAGGAGTTGCGAGTCGTGATAGCGAGTGCTGATCCTTCATCCGTCGCAGATATCTGGAGTCGGCAAGGTAGCTGCATGGCGATCGCAGCCTTGCTCTTCTTCCTCTTATCTTCCTTAGACTATATTAGTATTTTCCAGACTGTGATAGTCTTAGTTGTATTTTAGACAGTCCTTATTAGATGCTCGTGACTTGTGACACCCCGATGTCGGGCCTTTGATCTTTCCGCACTTGTTTTTTTCTAGACTTATAGTGTGGCATTCTACTAATTAATAGCTTATAATGTCCTTATTATGAAATGTTGGTTTGATTTGGATTGTGTCGGCTGGCCTAATTTCATGATAGGCGCCATGACGACCGGGTAGGTCTTAGGGTCGTGACAAGTTGGTATCAGAGCTTAGGTTACATAGGTCTCACGAGTCATGAGCAGGTTTAGTAGAGTCTTGCGGATTGGTACGGAGACGTTTGTACTTATCTTCGAGAGGCTGCAGAACCTTTAGGAAAAACTTCACATTCTTGAAATCTTGTCGTGCAAATCTGTTGATTCTGGCAACTAAACATCTGTTATTCTATTCTCCTACAGATGGTGAGGACACGTGCTACCGATTAGGACGAACGACCACCAGTACCACCAGTTGGGGCCACTAGAGGACGAGGTCGCGGTCGAGGCCGTGGTAGGGGTACAGGTGTAGCCCGCACAACAGCTAGGGCAGCACCTGCAGATCCACTAGTTGCCCCAGTTCATGATTAGGTCCTAATTGCGGATGCTCCAGCAAGACCAACTCAGGATCCGGCTGTGCCTATTGTTATCCCAGTGGGTGCTCCAGCGGATGCTCTATCAGTATGCACTAGACTGGCTCATGCGGTCTCAGCTACTACGGCCACAGCTACTTCTCAGGCCGGGGGAGGCACTCAGACTCCCGCCACTCGCACACCTGAGCAGGTTGTACAGGGACTTCAGACACCAGGGATACCTCCAGCCCAGCCGGTTGCAGCTGCTCAGGACTATGTAGCTCCTGTTATGCTAGAGGACGAGCAGCGCATATTAGAGAGGTTTGGTAGACTCCAACCTCCGTAGTTTAGTGGTGCTGAGGGTGAGGATGCACATGGTTCTTGGATAAGTGTCAGAGGATGCTTCGGACCGCGGGTATTCTGGAGACCAGTCGGGTCTCATTCATCCAGTTCTCCGGGGCTACACTTAGTTGGTGGGAGGCTTACGAGAGGCGAAGGGCGGTTGGCGCATCACCCCTTTCTTGGCAGTAGTTCTCCATTCTCTTTCTGGAGAAGTTTGTACCCGAGTCTCACCGATAGGAGCTGCGCAGGCAGTTCAAGTAGCTTCGTCAGGGTGATAAGTCTATTACTCAGTATGAGATGTGGTTCTCCGAGTTGGCTCGTCATGCGGTCTGGTTGGTTCCTACAGACCGAGAGAGGATCAGGAGGTTTATAGATGGCCTCGGTTTTCAGCTTCGATTGCTTATGACTAGAGAGAGGTATCTGGTGCTACTTTTGATGAGGTTGCTGATATAGCTCAATAGATTGAGATGGTTCGTGGTTAGGAGAGGATTGAGAGGGAGGCCAAGAGGCCTCGTGGTCAGGGTGGATTCAGTGGTGCTTCTCATGGAAGTCAGTTTCAGCACGACAGAGACCGTCCATTCAGGCATGCTCAGTCAGCTCTCCCAGTTTATCGTGGGGTATCATCAAGCCATGGTTCTCACGGCCATTCATCACTTAGTGCCCTTCCAGCCCCGAGTTCGTCCCATGCTCCATCAGTTCAGGGCTCTTCCATGCCAGGTTCTTTTGCTGGTCATTCCGGTGCTAGGGGTTCCCTTCAGTCTCGTCTCTAGCACTAGGGGGTTGTTATGAGTGTGGAGAGTTGGGGCTTATGTGGAGGAAGTGTCCTCATCGCCATGGGGGTCCGCCTCAGCAGAGGAGTCAGTCATCGACTTCAGCACCAGTTACTTCACCACCCACCTAGTTAGCTAGGGGTGGAGGATAGTTAGCTAGGGGTCGCCGTAGAGGGGGAGGTCGATCAGGTGGTGGTCAGGCGTATTTCTATGCATTCCCATCCATACCAGATGTTATTGCTTCAGATGCTGTGATTACAGATATTGTTTCAGTCTGCCACAGAGATGCCTAGGTGTTATTTGACCCTGGCTCCACTTTTTCATATGTGTCATCATATTTTGCTCGTTATTTGGATTCGCCCCGCGAGTCTCTCATTTCATCTGTTCGTGCATCTACTCCGGTGGGCGATACTATTGTTGTAGACCGCATATATCGGTCGTGTGTGGTGACTATTGGGGGTTTGGAGACCCGAGTGGACCTTCTGTTGCTTTGTATGGTGGATTTTGATGTGATATTGGGCAAGGATTGGTTATCTCCGTGTCGTGATATTTTGGACTGTCATACTAAGACAGTGTCGTTGGCCATGCCGGGTGTGCCACGGATTGAGTGGCGAGGTTCGACAGTTTATGTTCCCAGTAGGGTGATTTCATTTTTGAAGGCCCAACGGATGGTTGGGAAGGGTTGTCTTTCTTACTTGGCTTTCGTGAGGGATGTCAGTGCAGAGGCTCCTACCATTGATTTAGTCCCGATAGTGAGGGATTTTCCAGATGTGTTTCTTACAAACCTGCCGGGCATGCCACCGGATAGAGATATTGATTTTGGTAATAATTTGGTGCCGGGCACTCAACCCATTTCTATTCCACCATATCGTATGGCACCGGGGGAGTTGAAAGAGTTGAAAGGAGCAGCTTCAGGAACTCCTTGATAAGGGGTTTATTCGGCCTAGTGTGTCACCTTGGGGTGCGCCTCTTCTATTTGTGAAGAAGAAGGGTGGCACGATGAGGATGTGCATTGATTACAAGCAGTTGAACAAAGTCACAATCAAG
This sequence comes from Nicotiana attenuata, assembly GCF_001879085.1. Lineage (NCBI taxonomy): Eukaryota > Viridiplantae > Streptophyta > Magnoliopsida > Solanales > Solanaceae > Nicotiana > Nicotiana attenuata. The sequence continues at coordinate 74,168 of NW_017673067.1, read as the reverse complement.
AACAAGTATCCTTTGCCTCGTATCGATGATTTATTTGACCAGCTTTAGGGAGCGAGGTGTTCTCTAAGATTGATCTCAGGTCAGGGTATCATCAGTTGAAGATCAGGGACTCGAATGTTCTTAAGACAGCTTTTAGGACCCGATATGGTCATTATGAGTTCCTTGTAATGTCTTTTGGGCTGACCAATGCCCCAGTAGCGTTCATGCATTCGATGAACAGCGTGTTTCAGCCCTTTCTCGACTCGTTTGTTATTGTATTCATTGATGATATTATGGTGTACTCGTGTAGTCAGGGGGAGCACGCCGAGCATTTGAGAGTTGTATTGCATCGGTTGGTGGAGGAGAAGCTTTATGCAAAGTTCTCCAAGTGTGAGTTTTGGCTCAGTTCAGTGGCTTTCTTGGGTCACATGGTGTCTAGTGAGGGTATTCAAGTTGATCTGAAGAAGATAGAGGCGATTCAGAGTTGGCCCAGACCGTCATCAGCCACAGAGATTCGCAGCTTTCTTGGTTTGGCAGGTTATTACCATCGGTTCGTTCAGGGATTTTCATCTATTGCATCACCCTTGACCAAATTAACCCAAAAAGGTGCTCCTTTTAGGTGGTCGGATGAGTGTGAGGCGAGCTTTCAGATGCTCAAGACTGCCTTGACCACAACTCTAGTGTTGGTTTTGCCATCAACTTCAGGTTCATATATAGTTTATTGCGATGCCTCTAGGTTGGTATTGGGTGTGTGTTGATGCAAGAGGGTAGAGTGATTTCTTATGCTTCTCAGCAATTGAAGCCCCATGAGAAGAACTACCATGTTCACGATTTGGAGTTGGCTGCCATTGTTCATGCGTTGAAGATTTGGAGGCACTATCTCTATGGCGTGTCTTGTGAGGTGTTTACTTATCATTGTAGCCTCCAGCACTTATTCAAGCAGAAGGATCTAAATTTGAGGCAGCGTAGTTGGTTGGAGCTGCTAAAGGACTATGATATTACTATATTGTACCATCCGGGGAAGGCTAATGTAGTGGACGATGCCTTGAGTAGGAAGGCGTTGAGTATGGGCAGTTTGGCGTACATTCCTGTCGAGGAGAGACCTCTTGCAGTTGATGTTCAGGCATTGGCCAATCGGTTCGTGAGGTTGGATATTTCGGAGCCCAGTTGGGTCTTATCTTGTGTGGTTTCTCGGTCTTCCTTGTTTGATCGCATCAGAGAGCGCCAATATGATGATCCTCATTTGCTTGTCCTCAAGGACAGAGTTCAGCACGACGATGCCAGAGATGTGTGACTATTGGTGATGATGGGGTTTTGAGGATGCAGGGCCGGATATGTATGCCCAATGTAGATGGGCTTCGGGAGTTGATTCTGGAGAAGGCCCATAACTCGCGGTATTCCATCCATCCGGGTGCCGCGAACATGTATCAGGTTTTGAGACAGCATTACTGGTGGAGAAGAATGAAGAAAGATATAGTGGGATTTGTAGCTCGGTGTCTCAATTGTCAGCACATGAAATATGAGCATCAGAGACCCGGTGGCTTGCTTCAGCAGATGGATATTCTAGAGTGGAAGTGGGAGCGGATCACCATGGATGTTGTGGTTGGACTCCCACGGACTTTGAGGAAGTTCGATGCTATCTAGGTGATTGTGGATCGACTAACCAAGTCCGCGCACTTCATTCTTGTGTGTACTATCTATTCTTCAGAGCGGTTAGCTGAGATTTATATCCGAGAGATTGTTCGCCTGCATGGTGTCCCGGTTTCAATCATTTCAGATAGAGGTACTCAGTTCACTTTGCAGTTTTGGAGAGCCCTGCAGTGAGAGTTGGGTACTCAGGTTGAGTTGAGCATAGCTTTACACCCTCAAAGGACAAACAGTCCGAGCGCACTATTCAGAAATTGGAGGACATATTGCGCACCTGTGTCATTGATTTCGGGAGTAGTGCAGGATGTTTTGGACAGGGTGAAAGTGATTCAGGAGCGGCTTCGTACAGCGCAGTTGAGGCAAAAGAGTTATGCTGACAGGAAGGTTCGTGATGTGTCTTACATTGTTGGGGAGAAGGTTCTACTGAAGGTTTCACCCATGAAGGGTGTTATGAGACTTGGGAAGAAGGGTAAATTGAGTCCTCGGTTCATCGGGCCTTTTGAGGTGCTTCAGAGGATTAGGGAGGTGGCATATGAGCTGGCCTTGCCACCTATCTTGTCGAGTGTGCGTCCGGTATTTCATGTTTCTATGCTCCGGAAGTATATTGGCGATCTGTCTCATGTTTTAGATTTCAGAACGGTTCAGTTAGATGGTGATTTGACTTATGATGTGGAGCTTGTGGCTATTTTGGAGCGGCAGGTCCGAAAGTCGAGGTCAAAGGATATAGCTTCAGTTAAAGTGTAGTGGAGAGGCCGGCCCATGGAGGAGGTTACTTGGGAGACCCAGTGGGAGATGCGGAGCAGATATCCACACATGTTTGAGGCTTCAGGTATGTTTCTTGACTCGTTCGAGGACGAACGTTTGTTTAAGAGGGGGAGGATGTAACGACCCAGCCGGCCGTTTCATGAGTTACAGCCCCGTTTCCCCCATTTTTGCTTCTTTATGTGTTGTTCAGTTATTTTTCATCGTATCGTGTTGGTTGTTTTGTGTTCGGAGTGATCTTGGAGTGGAATGAGTCACTTAGTCTCTTATTCGGAAGCTTAAGTTGGAAAAGTCAACCGGATGTTGACTTATGTATAGAAGGTCTCGGATATGAATTCTGATGGCACGGATAGCTTCGTTAGGTGATTTTGGACTTAGGAGCGTGTCCGAAATTTGGAGGTCCGTGGTAGATTTAGGCTTGAATTGGCGAAATTGGAAATTTGGCATTTTCTGGTCGGCAGTGGAAATCTTGATATCGGGGTCGGAATGGAATTCCAAAAATTGGAGTAGGTCCGTTGCGTCATTTGTGGCGTGTGTGCAAAATTTCAGGTCATTCGGGTGAGGTTTGATAGGTTTTGGCATCGTTTGCGGAATTCCGAAGTTTGGAAATCCTTAAGCTTGAATTCGAGGGTGAATTGGTGTTTTGATGTTGTTTCGAGGATTCCGAAGGTTGGAATAGAAGTTTGAATGGTGATATGTGACTTGTTGGCATGTTTGGTTGAGGTCCCGAGGGCCTCTGGATGAATTTGGGTGGTTGACGGAAAGATTGGCATGAAGTTGATGCTACTGAATTTGCTGCTTCTGTCATTTCTGCACCTGCAGATTGTGGACCGCAGGTGCGAGGTCGCAGATGCGACATGGAGATTCGCAGGTGCGTAGATTGGCCATCAGGAGAACAAATGTAGATGTTGTGTGTTTGGATGCATCTGCGGCACCGCAGGTGCGGTTCCTGGGGCGCAGATGCGGTCCTGGTCGTTTAAGTGGAAATCGCAGGTGCGGTTGGTTGGACCGCAGAAGCGGATGCGCATGTGCGAGGTTAAGACTGCAGATGCAGAAGTACTGGGCAGAAAAGTATATAAGTTCCCCTTCGCGAATTTCAGTCATTTTCCACCATTTTTGGACGATTTTGGAGCTCCAAGCTGTGATTTCAAGAGGGAATCATGTGTTTTCAGTGAGGTAAGCTACTTGGGCTTCGTATTTTGTGTTTGTGATGATTTTTCCACTACCTAATCATGAATTAGTGGGGAATTTGGGGTGAAGTTGAAGGTTAGGGCTTGAGTTTAGGAGAGCATTGATTGGGGATTTGAAGGGCCATTTGAGGTCCGATTTTGATGGTTTTCATATGTATAGACTCAGGAGTGAATGGAGTTCCTTGCTGGATTCCGAGACGTGGGCCCGGGGGCCGGGTTTGAGTTCAATTCGGGATTTTTGGTCTAATATTATTATTGTGTGGAATTCATTCCTTTAGCTTATATTGATGATAATATATTGATTCTGGTTAGATTCGGAGCATTTGGAGGCCGAGTCGAGAGGTAAGGGCATCGCAGGTAAGAGTTTTGTCTGGTGTGAGGTAAGTAATGACTGCCAATCTTGTCCTGAGGGTATGAAACTCCGGATTTCACATCATTTCACTATTTTGAGGTGACGCACACGCTAGATTACGAGCGTGAGGGCGTGCACTGTTGGGGATTGTGACTTGGTCCGTCCCATAGCGACTATTAAGTTGCGTATTTGATTGGAAACTATTTGATACTTATGTATTATAGAAAGTATTAATATGTTGTGGGCTGAATGCCATATTTGGGCCTCGTGCCAAGCTGTTTGGACCCTTAGGGGCTTTTTACTATTATTCCTCACTATTTTGATTTAATATCTGTACTCAGTCATGCTATGTTTTACTGATTTCATAACTCAGTCCTATTTACTCCGTTTGAGATATAAAATAATATTTTGGGCTGAGCACCCTGTTTTACTGTTAGCCCGAGTGGATTGAGATGTTTCTGACTGAGTGAGGCCAAGGGCCTGTGTTGTGAGGATATCATGGGATCGGGCTACGCACCGCAGCATGTTGTACTGATTTGTGGTGTATGAGAGGCCGAGGGCCTGATTTATTATGCCACGAGATGGCTTGTTATAGCACTTGGGCTGTAGGAGCCCCTGCGGAGTCTGTACACCCCAGTGAGTGCGGGTACCCTGAGTGAGTGTTATGATGTTGCCCGAGGGGCTGTTCTTGATTCATGTTGTGCTCGAGGGGCTGATTTCGAGTGGTTGTGAGGTTTCTCGAGGGGCTGATTCTGAATGACGTTATGCCCGAGGGGCGGTTTATGATACATGCTATTTATGAATTTCACCAGTTTTACTTTAAAACTTTATTGAACCTCTGTCGAAACTGTTAGAGAAACATTTTCAAGGGATTTTTACTGAAATTGGATTTTAACGAGATGATTTGATTTATATACTATTTTGGAAACATACGATACTTACTGTGGTGTTATGACGTGGATTTATGTGTTTCTTACTGCTCAGTCTTTATTTACTTTTATTACTTACTGAGTTGGCGTACTCATATTACTTCCTGTATCTTGTGTGCAGATCCAGGAGTCGTGGCTCGTGATAGCGAGTGATGTTCCTTCATCCGTCGAGGATATCCGGAGTCGGCAAGGTAGCTGCATGGCAATCGCAGCCTTGCTCTTCTCCCTCTTATCTTCCTTAGACTATATTAGTATTTTCCAGACTGTGATAGTCTTAGTTGTATTTCAGATAGTCCTTATTAGATGCTCGTGACTTGTGACACCCCGATGTCGGGCCTTTGTTCTTTCCGCACTTGTTTTTTTCTAGACTTATACTGTGGCATTCTACTAATTAATAGCTTAAAACGTCCTTATAATGAAATGTTGGTTCGATTTGGATTGCGTCGGCTGGCCTATTTTCATGATAGGCGCCCGGGTAGGTTTTGGGGTTGTGACATTCGCAATTGAGAAGGATTTCTCGCATTTGCAAGGTTCACAATTGCGAATCTCAGGTCGCAATTACGACATCTACGCCTGGACTTAAGATGGGGAAAACGAGATTTTAGTTCATTCCTTCAAAATTTCAACCCTAGAAGCCTTAGAGGCGATTCCATGAGCTCTTCTTCCCCAATTCGTTGGTAAGTGGTTCTAACCTACCTTCTTTCAATTACCCATTACATTTCATAAGATTTCAACCTAAAATCAAGGACTTTCATGATAGAAATTAGAGATTTTTGTAAAATTAGAATTTAGACCTCAAATTGAGGTCGGATTTTAAAACAAATTACGTAACCGGGCTCGGGGGTGAATGAGTAATCGGGTTTTTGTTCGAATTTTAGGTTTGGACCAAGCGGGCCCGTGGGTTTACTTTTGTTGACTTTTTCAATAATGACCTAAATTAAACCTCTTTCATTCGTGGGTAGTTGTCACGACCCGGATTTCCCACCGTCGGGACCGTGATGGCACCTAACTTTTCGGATGCTAGGCAAGCCAACGATTAAAGATTTAATACACTAACCTTGACCAAATCAGTAAATAACAACAATTAAACCAAAACAGATTAAAGAGTGCAGAAGATCATAATTACCCAAGTGCTTATACACAACTACCCAGAAACTGGTGTCACAATTCACGAACTTCTAAGAGTCACTACAAATACTGGCTGGAAGAAAGTACAACTTTTGAATTAAAAGAAACAGTAAACTAGAATAACTGGAAGGGGACTCCAGGGTCTGCGAACGCTGGCAGATCTACCTTGGGTCTCATATGGGTCTGAAGGCAGCAACTCAACTCGGGTCAACACGATCCAGTACTGAAATCTCCACAGAAAGTGCAGAGTGCATTATCAGTACAACTTACCCATGTACTGGTAAGTGCCGAGCCTAACCTCGGCGAAGTAGTGACGAGGCTAGGACAAGACACATACATAAACCTGTGCAGTTAAACAATATGCTAGCAAAATAACAATTAATAGAAGCTAAGCAGAAATTAATGGGAGGGGAAACATGCTATGGGGTACCAAAAATAAAGAATCACAGTAGTAGAGGAATTTAAACAGCTAGTACACTTGAACCGGTAATAACAAGTAAACATAGCAAACAAAAAATGCACGACATCACCCTTCGTGCTTTTACTCTCAACCTCACCAGATAATCAATAATAGAAACGTGCACGGCATCACCCTTCGTGCTTTACCACTCAACCTCACCATATGAATAATAGAAATATGCACGGTATCACCCTTCGTATTTTATCACTCTTCCTCACCACATAAGTAATAGAAACGTGCACGGTATCACCCTTCGTGCTTTATCACTCTACCTCACCAAAACAGAGACAACAATAACAGAGAGATAGAAATTGCAACAACAACTCTTACTTCAACACTTAATTCCACAATACCAATCTTAACTTTGGGTAAAAACCCCATCAATACCAAATTCAATAAAACATGATTAGAAACTTCTCAACACATCGAATAACTAGTTTACACATGAACAATATGATAAAAAACTAATACAACATTTCCAAGAATAAGACTCACCTGGTATGACTCGACAACAACATATAGATACTCGTCACCTCACCTATACGTTGTACTTAACATCCAAACACGTAGGAAATAAGCATATAACACTAATCCCTCAAGCTAAGATTAGCCACAATACTTACCTTGCTCCTTCGACCAAACTCAAGGCTCAATCAACGCTTTGCCTCTAGTATCCACCTAAAATCACTTGTATCTAGCCACAATTAACTCAATATCATCAATTATTGCTAAAGGAATCAACTACAATGCATAAATTTAGTTTTCCCAAATTTTCCCCTAAAAAGTCAAACACCGAGCCCAGGCTCGCTTGGTCAAAACTTGAGGTTCAGACCAAAATCCATTTACCCATTCACCCCGAGCTCGGATATATAATTGGTTTTGAAATTCGACCCCAATTGGAGGTCTAAATCTCCAATTTTCCAAATCCCTAATTTCTACCCAAAAACCTCCAATTCTACTATGGAAATCTTATATTCTAGGTTAAAAGTTCATCAAATGTATTGGGTGATTGAAAGAAAGTGGGTTAGAATCACATACCAAAAATTTGGGGAAGAAAATCTTGTGGAAGAATCGCCTCTAGGTCTCTTAGTTTTGAAAAGTTTGAAATAATGGACAGATTCCCGTTTCTTGTCTGTTTTAAGTGCTGGGCGACAGTGTTCATCGCGATCGCGTGAACACTGTCGCGTTCGTGAAGAGCGGCCTCATAAGGACTTACACGATCGTGGGAAACATTACGCGTTCGTGAAGGTTTAGCCCGCCCTACCTTCGCGTTCGCGATACAGGGCTCGCGTTCGCATAGGGTTTCTCAGGTCCCCTGACCAGCCTACCTAAAGCTACGCATTCGCGGTTGATCGTTCGCGTTCGCGTAGAGCAACTCCCCCCAATGCTCCGCGTTCGCGACCCTGGTCTCGCGTCGCGTAGGGTGAAGTCCTCCCCAGCCCAGATTCCCCTTCGCGATCGCGAGAATGGCTTCGCGATCGCGAAGCACAAAGTATTAGAATACCAGCTGTAGCAAAGCACACCAGATTTCTAAGTCTAAAATATCATACGAACTTGCTCGCGCAATCAAATCTCCAAAATAACACCTAGAACTACGAATATAGCACCAAATTGCATGAAATTTTCAAGAAAGTTTTAAAACTTCTGTTTTCTTAACCAAAGGTCCAAATCACGTCAAATCACTCCCGTTTCTCACAAAATTTCACAGAATAGGTATAAATATCATAACGGACCTATACCGGGCTCCGGAACCAAAATACGGACCCGGTACCAATAAGATCAAATATCAACCAAATTCTTAAAATCATTATAATTTTAGTTTTACAATTTTAATCAAAAATTTATTTCTTGGGCTAGGGATCTCGGAATTCGATTCCGCGCATACACCCAGGTCCCATATTTTACTACGGACCCACTGGGACCATTAGATCACGGGTCTGGATCCGTTTACCCAAAACGTTGACCGAAGTCAAATAAAAATCAACTTTTTAGGCCAAAAATTATTATTTCATCAATATTCCACAATAAAGCTTCCCGGAAATACGCCCAGACTGCGCACGTGAATTGAGGAGAGATAAAATGAGGTTTTGAAGACCTCGGAACACGAAATCGGGTTCTAAAACATAAGATGACCCTTTGGGTCACTACAGTAGTTCCTAAGGCTTATTTTGAATCGTTTGGTTGTTAAATTACTAGATTTGATTGGTTCGCTGGCTTGTTCAAAAGGAAAAGCTGTGGTTATGCTTTGAGTCAATTTTGGAGCGAAGTAAGTGTTGGGTTTAACCTTGATTTAAGGGAATTAGGAACCCTCAGACTATGTGCTATGTAAAATTCATGTGTTGCAGCGTATATGCAAGGTGACGAGTGCTTATACGCTGCCGAATTACTTGTTTCCCTGGTTTTCTGCTTTTCCTTAATTATTTCCTTCCATGCCTTAACTGTTATATGCTTTAAATGCCTTCCATGCTTTATTTTCTATTTGTCAATCATTGTTTCTCGTGTTAAAAATGTTAGACCTTCCCATGTTTTTATGACTCGCTGCTATTTTCCTTAATTGACTTACTTGCACCCTTTAGTTGTCATGTACTGGACTTGTCTTACCGTGTAATATTACATATGTGAATTCTCAATCTGGTAAGAGGTTTCCTTTCTGATTCAGCTTCTTATTCATCAATCGTAGAGGTTCTTGTGATTCGAGTTATTGATTTGATTGTACTCATTGAATATTTGATAGTGATATGGTGGGATTGGGTTGCACGCTGCAACAGGTAAAATAAGGATGGATTGATATGGTGAAATAACACTAAATTTGTACTGATATGGTGGGAACGGGTTGCGCACCGCAATAGGTGAAAAAAGGGTGGATTGATACGGTGGAATAAGGGTGAAATATGATCTTGATTCTGTATGTATGGCGGGATCGAGTTGCGCGCCACAACATATATATATATATATATATATATATATATATATATATATATATTGATATTGTTACGGTAGAATAAGGGAGGATTGTGTTGTACAGTGGGATCGGGTTGCACGCCGCAACAGTCTATGTGTTTGTATTTCTTTTATGTTGTGTTGTTTTTCCGGTATTTTTCATACGAGACTCTAAGGATTGGTAATTCTGAACTTTGTTTTCTTTGAGGATTGAGCTATTTTCTTCTGTTAACTGCCTTATTTCGTTCCATATTTCGTTTCCTGTCTTTATTTTATACTGCATACAGGTTATAGTGTAAGTGACCCGCCTTAGCCTCGTCACTACTTCGTCGAGGTTAGGCTCGGCGCTTACAGAGTACATGAGGTCGGTTTTACTCATACTACACTCTGCACTTCTTGTGAAGATTTTGGAGTCGGTTCTAGTGGCGGTCATTAGCGTAGACGGTCGGGTTGGCTAGTAGTGTGGAGACTTGAGGTACAGTTGCTCGGCGTCCGCAGACCCTAGAGTCCACTTTCCTTTTCATTAGCTGTGAATTCTCCCCCAGACATCTTTATGTTTTATTCAGACCTTTATTTGTACTATTCTAGTAGCTCGTGCACTTGTGACACCGGGTCCAGAGTTGTATTAGATATTTCAGTTGTTATGATTTCCGTATTATACATTAGATTATTACAGTTATTTCAGCTTCTTTCTTATTATTTAATTTAAACTGTTGAAAATAGATAAATTGTTCTAACGTTGGCTTGCCTAGCAAGTGAAATGTTAAGAGCCATCACGATCCCGAAGGTAGGAATTCGGGGTCGTTACAAGTTGGTATTAGAGCATTAGGTTACTTAGGTCTCACGAGTCACGAGCAAGCTTAGTAGAATCTGGAGGATCGATACAGAGACATCTGTACTTATCTTCTAGAGGCTATGGAGTTTAGGAACAATATCACTTCTATTCTTCTCTGTCCTGCGATTTTATTCTATATTAATGATTGAACTCTTCTATTCTTGTTCTCTCGCAGATGGCGAGAATACATACTGCATTCTCAGCTGGATAGCAGCCGGAGCCCCCAGTGGAAGCTCTTACGAGGGGCAGAGCTAGAGCTAGAGCTCGAGCAGCAGCACCAGCAGTGGAGCCTTAGGTGGATTTTGATGAGGAGGCTCCAGTTCAGACTGTACCCGTTGGACCAGCTCAGGTCCGACAGGGGTTCATCACCACCCCAGTGCATTAGGACGCTCTAGTCCGCTTGGTGGGCCTTATGGAGAGTGTGTCTTAGGCCGGTACATTTCCTGTGGCACCAACCGTCTCTCAAGCTGGGGGAGGAGCACAGACTCCCGCTACTCACACTCCGGAGTAGATTGCTCCCCATACCAGACACCAACAGCCCCGCCAGCTTGGGTAATTCAACCGGTGGTTGCAGCACAAGCTGGTGATAGGCTCGCTATGTCTTCTCAGGGCTTGTTGAGATTGGACAAGTTTACAAAGCTCTTCCCAGTTCACTTTAGTGGCGCACCTTCTGAGGACCCACGAGATTATCTTGATTGCTGCCATGAGGTGTTGCGGAACATAGGTATAGTTGAGACCAATGGGGTCAATTTTGCTATGTTTCAGATGACGGGTTCCGCCAAGAGGTGGTAGAAGGATTATGTATCGACCAGACCAATTGGGTCGCCTGCTCTTACTTGGGACCAGTTCTCTCAGCTATTTAAAGAGAAGTTCCTTTCTATCACACTGAGGGAAATTACCGCAGGTAGTTTGAGCGTGTCCAGCAGGATGGTATGACAGTCACTTAGTACGAGACCCGTTTTGTCGATCTAGCTCGTCATGCCCTTATCTTGCCTCCTACCGATAGGGAGAGGGTGAGGTGGTTTATTGATAGACTCACTCACCCTATCATGTTATAGATGGCCAAGGAGATCGGGGGTGAGATTTCCTTTTAGACGGCTGCTAATGTTGCTAGGTGGATCGAGATGGCTCTTGCACAGGATAGAGGGTAGGGGTCTGATAAGAGGCCTCATCATTTTGGTGGTTTCAGCGGTGCCTCATCTGGAGGTAGGGGTACTTTTGGTAGGGGCCGTCCTCCCAGGCCATTTCAGTCGGTGCTTTAGGCATCCCATAATGCTTCAAGGAGTCGTGGTCCTTATGTGCCTTATTCTAGGAAGGCAGCCTACAGTGCACCATCAGCTCCTATCAGTGCGCCTCCGATTCAGAGTTATCACCATGGTTATCCGAAGGACCTGTCCGAGATTATCGGGCGGCACGCCACAGCAAAGTTCCCGTGCCATGATTCCGGCACTGGTTGCTCCACCGCCCGTTCAGCCAGCTAGTGGAAGAGGTAAGGTAACCAGAGGTGGGGGTCAGGCTGTTCGAAGTGGAGGTCAGGCCTAGAGGTGGAGGTCAGACCGCTAGAGGTGGAGTCCAGCCAGCTAGAGCCCGTCCCAAATACGTAGTTCAGAGTGGTGGGGCCCAGCCCCGATTTTATGCTTTCCCAGCTAGGCTTGAGGCTGAGTCATCTGACGTATTATCATAGGTATTGTTCCAGTTTTCCATAGAGATGCTTCAGTTCTATTTGATCCGGGCTCTACTTATTTCTACGTGTCATCCTATTTTGCTTCATATCTGGTTGTGCCTCGTGATTCTTTGATTGCTCCTATATATATGTCCACACCTGTGGGAGATTCTATTATTATCGATCTTGTCTATCATTTGTGTGTTTGGGAGTCTTGAGACTAGCATGGATCTTCTACTTCTTGATATGGTAGATTTTGATGTCATCTTAGGTATGGATTGGATGTCACCTTATCATGCTATATTAGATTGTCATGCCAAGAGGGTGACCTTAGCCTTGCCGGGGTTACCTCGATTAAAGTAGAGAGGGACTCTTGGCCATTCTACCAGCAGGGTTATCTCTTATGTGAAGGCTCGACATATGGTTGAGAAGGGGTGTCCAACTTATTTGGCTTACGTCTATGATTCTAGTGCGGAGTTTCCTTCCATGGATTCAGTACCAGTTGTTCGTGAGTTTCTAGAGGTGTTTCCTGCAGATCTATCGAGGATGCCACCCGATAGAGATATTGACTTCTGTATTAATTTGGCTCTAAACACTCAGCCCATTTCTATTTTGCCGTACCGTATGGCCCCGCCAGAGTTGAAAGAATTGAAGGAGCAGTTGCAAGATTTACCTGATAGGGGCTTCATTAGACCTAGTGTCTCGCCCTGGGGTGCGCCTGTGTTGTTCGTGAAGAAGAAAGATGGATCGATGAGGATGTACATAGATTACCGGGAGTTGAACAAAGTCACCATCAAGAACAAGTATCCATTGCCGATGATTCATGACTTATTTGATCAGCTTCAGGGTGCCAAGGTGTTTTCGGAGATTGATTTGAGGTCGGCTACCATCAGTTGAAGATTAGGGCATCCGATGTCCCTAAGACAGCTTTTAGGACTCGGTACGGGCATTATGAGTTCCTAGTGATGTCATTTGGGTTGACAAATGCCCCAGAAACATTTATGGATTTGATAAACCGGGTGTTCAAGCCCTATTTGGATTCCTTTGTGATTGTGTTTATTGATGATATCTTGATCTACTCCCGCTGTCAAGAGGAGCACGAGCAACATCTTTGGATCGTACTTCAGACTTTGAGAGACAACCAGTTATATGCCAAGTTTTCAAACTGCAAGTTTTGGTTGGACTCAGTTGCCTTTTTGGGGCACGTCGCATTGGTTGAGGGCATATAGGTAGATCCCAAGAAGATTGAGGCAGTTCAGAACTGGCCTAGACCCACTTCAGCTACGGAGATCCGGAGTTTCTTGGGTTTGGCGGGTTATTATCGTCGGTTGGTGGAGGGGTTTTCATCTATAGCAGCCCCATTGACCAGGTTGACCTAGAAGGGTGCCCTGTTCAGATGCTGACGAGTGTGACGTGAGCTTTCAGAAGCTCAAGACTGCTTTGACTACGACGCCAGTGTTGGTGTTGCCCACAGGTTTAGGATCCTACACTGTGTATTGTGATGCATCTCGTATTAGGCTCGGTGCGGTATTGATGCAGGAGGGCGGGGTGATAGTATATGCGTCACGGTAGTTGAAGGTTCATGAGAAGAATTACCCTGTTCATGACTTTGAGTTGGCATCCATTGTTCATGCGCTGAAAATTTGGAGGCACTATCTTTACGGCGTGTCATGCGAGGTATTCACGGATCATCGAAGTATATAGTATTTGTTCAAACAAAAGGATCTCAATTTGAGGCAGAGGAGGTGGTTGGAGCTATTGAAAGACTATGATATCACCATCTTGTATCATCCCGGAAAGGCCAATGTGGTGGCTGATGCCTTGAGTAGAAAGGCAGTGAGTATGGGTAGCTTTGCGTACATTCCAGTTGGTGAGAGACCGCTTGCACCAGATGTTCAGGCTTTGTCCAATCAGTTCATGAGGTTGGATGTTTCAGAGCCCAATCATGTTCTAGCTTGTACAGTCGCTCGATCTTCCTTGTTTGAGCTTATCGGAGAGCGGTAGTATGATGACCCTTATTTGCTTGTCCTTAGGGACACAGTGTGGCATGGTGGTGCCAAGCAGGTTACTGTTGGAGATGATGGGATTTTGAGGATGCAGGGTCATATTTGTGTGCCCAATGTAGATGGACTTCGTGAGTTAATTCTTGAGGAGGCCCACAGTTCTCGGTGTTCTATTCATCCGGGTGCCGCCAAGATGTATCAGGATTTGCGGCAGCATTATTAGTGGAGGAGGATGAAGTAGGACATAGTGGAATATGTAGCTCGGTGTCTAAATTATCAGCAAGTTAAGTACGAGCATCAGAGACCTGGTGGTTTGCTTCAGAAGTTAGAGATTCCTGAGTGGAAGTTGGAGCGTATCACTATGGATTTTGTTGTTGGACTCCCATGGACTTAGAGGAAGTTCGACGCATTATGGGTTACTTTGGACAGGCTGAGCAAGGTAGCGCATTTCATTCATGTCGCAGTTACCTATTCTTCAGAGCGGCTGGCTGAGATCTACATCTGCGAGATCGTCCGTCTTCACGGTGTGCCCGTGTCTATCATTTCTAATCGAGGTAGCAGCTCACTTCGCAGTTCTGGAAGGCAGTACAACATGAGTTGGGAACGCAGGTTGAGTTGAGCACAACATTTCCTCCTCAGACGGACAGACAGTCCGAGCGCACTATTCAAATATTGGAGGATATGCTCCGCGCTTGTGTTATAGATTTCAGGGGTTCATGGGATCAACTCTTGCCACTTGCGGAGTTTGCCTACAACCAATGTTTTAAAAGGCGGGGGCGTGAGGCGAGGCGTTTTACCTCTGACGAGGCGAGGCGTAAGCCCTGAGACATGGGGCGTAAGTCCCATGGATCATTAAATTTTGTAAATTTTAAGGATTTTAAGATAGTATAAAATAAAAAATATATATAAAAATTAAATTAAAACCACAAAATTATAACAAATAATCTATTTAAAATATTTATAAATTATAATTCAACTATGAATAATACGAAAAGTATGACATATATCATAATATGCAAATTAGTTGCAACGTCGTTACAACTCAAACATCAAAAGTAATGTATTCGATACGAAATCTTATACGTATCTCTTAAGGAGTATTGAATCTTGAAAGAATTTCGACATTATAATTTGATAACTTTTTTAAAAATAATAATACTTTAATATGCTTTTTATTTAAAAGAGAATTTATATAAAAACATAATTCACAATTTAAATATGATTCTCTAGCATCATTTATTTTTATGTTTCAACAACTTAATAAACTGACACATAATTCACCATACAATAACATGATAACTAATTATTTTTAAATAGTTACTAGCTAATACTGAGCTATTAAATTAATAAATATTGTATCTCGTAAACGTGAAAAAAATAATATTTAAAAAAATAATTATAAAACAATTATGGACTATTATATAATAATAAAGAATAAAAGTTAATAAATAAATACTTTTTAAATGAAAGATTTATTTAAAATTTACTATCATAGCAGTCCTAGTGGATAACATGTAATAATATTTATTTTAATTATGTCATAAAATACTCTCAACTTAATGATTTATGATTAAAAAAAGTAATTTTGAATAGTCAACGATTTATGAAAAAAATGTGAGGATTTATAAGGTTAGTTACATACAATTACATAAAGTTCTATTAGGCGAGCCCAGTACACTGGGCGTTGGGCGTGTCCGAGGCGTAAGCCCTGACGGCCGAGGCGTAAGTCTCACGGAACTAAGCTCCACACATAAGCCCAGGGGCGTTTTACGAGTGCTCCGCCTTGGGGCGAGCCCCGGGCGAGTCCCAATTCTGCCTTTTAAAACAGAGGCTAAATTTAGCCCAATCAAGAATATCGGGTCGGGCCAAGATTATTAAAAATATTATTTTTTAAATAAATTTATCAAATATAATACAATATAATTTTTATTTGAATGTTATGAAATTTTTAACTTATAAACAACAATTTTAATTTATATTAAATGAAAGTAAACTATAACCACTAAGAATAATACCTTAAACATGAAGATCTTAAATTATAATTTGCAAGTTTTTTTTAAATTTAAACTTTAGCAAACTAAAGTTCATATTTTACAACAACTAAATTAAAGTAAAAAATAAATACATTCAAAATTCAGATAGTCTCCAAAGGTTTTGTCATCGGTCCTTGTAGTTCTTCGTAGTCAACATGAACTTCTTGGACAGTTAATGGGTCAGATGAGAAACCATTTGTCAATATATTTCCAAGTTTCTCGGCCTCCGATTTATCTACATATTCANGTAGCATGGCTTGCAAAGAACTGTCTGTGTCAAAACAATGCATGAGCATCGATTGATATTTCTCCACAATTTCTGCATTTTTAAAGGATTTTAATTATTTATCCCTAGTATTTTTATTATATAAATAATTATTGATTGGATCATAAATGATTTTATAATAATTTTATTACTTAATTCTATCATTTTATGTTTATACTAAGCTTTAATTATTTTATGAATAACCATATTTACATCTTTAGGTTACAATTGCAATAATAGCCCATGTGTGCAAAATTACTTTATTTTACACAAAAATGACCTTTTATATTTTTATAACATTAAGTAATTATTTTAAATCATTTCCATGCATAAATAGCATTTTTTATCATTTGTTAGCTATTTTTATAAATTATTTTATCAAATTAATTTGTATTTAACATATAGCCTCTTTTAATTTTCGGACCTTAGCCCAATTTCTACCCCAGCCCAATTAAATTAATCCATAACCCAATACCTGAACCCAACTACCCATACCCATACCCGCTTAATTAGACCCGCTCCAACCCCGGATTTAATCCTGGTCGTTGATCTCAGAAGATCAACGGTCCAGGACAGTCCTTCCTTTTTAATTAACTAAACGACCCCAAACCCTACTCATTTTGCCAACCCGCCGCCTCTGGATCCCTTCTCTCCTCTCTTCTCTCTAACCCCACTCAAACTCTAGCCCTGCCGTCAAAAATCCCTTCGATCAATGGGTTCCTTCTCCGATTCCAGGCCTTATCTGGCCTCCTATCTCTTTTGGTGTTACGATTTTCGTATTGCCTGATGGAATCTCAAAGAGATTCGAACCAGATTTGGCTCAAACCCCTCATGTTCTCGATGAATCCGTCTGTGTCCATTCCTATGTTTGTGAGTACTAATATCTTCGTGTTTATGGCTTCAAATCTCTGGTTCAAACCAGATTCTTCTCGCCTCTTTATTTTTGTACAAACCTAGATATTTTTGGCTAAATCAGTTCAGATCTCTTTAGATCTGAAGTATTTTGAGTTTGTTTAGTATTTTCTCTTTAAGATTTTTCCGTTTAAACTATTATTATCAACCGATTTCACTTTTCCCTAAAGCTAGGGTTTTGATTCCTAATAAGAATTTCTGCAAAAAAAAAAATTTAAAGCAACTCTAGCCTTCTTCTTAACTATTAAGAATGATTTCTTTGCTCGAGTTTCATCTCTATGTTTCGATATGCTTAGGGTTCTCAATTACTCGACTATTTATCTCACTGTTCTTGACCGTTTACTTTAGCGCTGTCAACTAAAGTGGTTGCCGTGCCCCCTTTTTCCTCGCGGAGTCCGGGTCTCGACATTTTGGGAGAACTCCTTTCCCTTTTGGGATTGGGTAAGAGATTCTAAGAGTCGCCACCTAACGGATTAAGGTGCGTTAGGGCACCTAAAGCAAATAACTCATGAAATCAGTTTACATCACCAGAGATCGGGTAAGGGCTAGAAATTACCTTGAGAGGAAGGTGTTAGGCACCACTCGAGGTCCACAACGGTGGGTCCCGGCCAAACTCAATTAAGCGAATTAGTCTTATGGGCAAATAAACAATTTAGACAAATGGATAATTACTTTAAAACAAGAATTAAATGGGTCTTACATTTTTTTAGCCTATAGTATCATTTCCATGCTATACTTGGTAACCTTCCACAAATTGGGGTGTTACACATAGCATTAGCGCACAGGTCATCATTTCCTTTACAACCCAATTACTATCTTTCAGTTATTACCTAAGCGTTCTAGTAGCTTCTAATGCGTACCTTATGCGTGCACTACCCGTCCCTTACCTATAGTCCTGGAGGTATTTAGGACCTCTATTTTTTGGATGGATCTAGACTTACCTATGTTGCTTAAAAATGAGAAAACTAAGCGACAAACAAAATTCAAATAGGACTGTCACATAAGGAGCAAATAAAGGCTCATGTTAACCTCCACAAATAAACAGCAAAAACACGCAATTCAAACAGAGCATTTGTCAATTTAAGACCTCTATAGGCCGTATATCTAGATGAGCATAAGCAGAATATAGCATAACAACTTTATTAAAGCGAGCAGCAGTACCTATTAGTTTGCCTACTGATTTTTGGTTAATATTCTGAATCTGGGCATGTTCCAAGCAGCAGAAAATTCAGAGAGTTTTTCTTTTAGACCCAGAATTCTTAATTACCCTACAGGCTTGCCTAAGTGAGGACCAGAGAGATAAGCATGGTGTCTAAACTGTTAATTAACGACTACAATTTATAAACCGGTTACTGATTTTAACAAACAGGTTTTTATCTCTTTAGATCCTATAGACATACTTTCTAATTTATAGAATCAGTTAGCTCCTATAAACATGATTTCTAGGTGTTTGGACTCATTTATCTGTTTCCTATAGACATAATATCTAAATTGCAGAAACTGATTTTATATTTTGGTTTCCTATAGGTATGATATCTAAATTGCAAAACTGATTTTAAATTTTGTTTCCTATAGGCATGATATCTAAGTGGGCAAAGACGTTAACAGAATGTCATACAAGTCCATTAATTTACACATAGAAGATCCTATATTCATGATCTCTAATGCACATTGAGACTGGAAATATGCGTGAAACATGGGTTCTTGATGCAGAATTGATGTACAACCTATAAGCAGTATTTCTAGGATGCCAAGTATGAACTCCAGATTTCAAACGGTGAGACAAGATCCTATAGGCATGATTTCTAGGCAAGCAGTAACATTCACACAATAACGTATGAGCAGGATTTCTACCCGAGTTCGAACAAAGATATATAAAAAATCCCTCCCCAGCATTTACTAATAACCCCATATCTATTTTTACAAGGAATATTACGTTATTACAGACCAATATGAATGAATTACACAAAGCTATTCGTTACACTATAGGGAGCCATAGCAGGCCCAACATAAACCTGAGAGCCACGCCTTCAGCACAACAGTCTTGAAACATTAGCAAGATCCACAACACCTTAAGCCATGCTTCCAGTGTGTCAAAGTTCCCAAAATGCCTCAAGGTCCCCGGGCAATGCTCACACTAGATGCATACATTCAAACAGAATTCATAAGAGATTGGAAACCAGCTCCAATGTGTTAGAGTTCAAAGGAGTCTCAGGGACCCTAGTGCTCAGAATGGAGGTGGTAGGAACCTAGATAACTAAGAGTAGAAGTTTGAAAATAGCATATGAAAGGGACAGTTTTAGAAAACAGTTTGGTTTTTAGGAACAGATAGGTTCAAATTGCAAGACTGCAAACAGAACAGAGTCCATATTTAGCAGATAGGTATTAATTCAGACATGGATGATATACCAGCATTAAGGCAATCACAACAATGGCAAAAACACTTGGATTACAGATAAAACTGACCACACATATTGGCAATACCTAAACCTATTCTGAAAAGGGAGCATACAACTGAATCCATTAAGGTTTCACATTACTAAAGATTACCTAGTCCATTAATTATCACTAGGTGGGACCATGTAGGCGTATATTGAACAGAAGCATGCTGAAGTTTGAAATAACCAAGCAAACATCATATTAATCTAGAAAGAAGTAGATAGAAATCATGGGCTAGATATGCTAAGGTAAACTAACCACACAAGCATATAGAGTAGAGTAGGTTAGCAGGGATTAAGTCCTACTAGTCAAAAAAAAAAATGTAAACATATGGCAAACAGAAGCATATCGAAGCTTGAAGTAAACTAATCACATAATTACGCGGAACAGAGCAGGACAACAAGAACTAGGGCATAACAGTTGAGAAAGAGAAGGTCAGGAATCATGTACCAAAACAGAAGCATGTTGAGGTCTGTGATAAAACTGGCTACATAAGCATATAGAATAGAACAAGATAACAGGAATTAGGGCTACTAGTTAGGGAAAAAGTAAACAAGAAGGTGAAGGCAATTGGAATCCAAGAGTCTAGCCTTGGCTTTCAGCCGACTAGACAATGCAGCAAATCAGAGTGATATAAAGAACTCAAATTGTGTGAGTGTAAGTGTGTAAGTGCGTGTTTGTAAGCGTAGGTCTCTGAGTCTGAGTGTGTCCTTAAAAATTAAAATGGTGAAAAGATTATATAGCATATAGTAGAGTAAACAAGTAAGACAGGAAAATCAAGGGCATACAAATAAGGTATGCAAAATCAATTAACCAGTTAATTAGCGCTAAACATCAATCAATTAAGAGGACAGAATCCTGAAAATGTCACTTATATTAAGGAGAATCTCATACGAAATCAATTAGCGGACAGAATTGAGGTTTAATAAGGTAAGCAATAAGTCCAGAGTCCATTTATAGGTCGGTCACAATAATCAAAGCCCAAAAATTAGGCCAGTAATATAATTAAAGAAAGTAGTACAAATTATGAACCATATATATATATATAATAAGGAAAGAATAGGTTAAAATCATTCGAAGAAATACCAATTTTAAAAGAAAATATAATTTCAAACCCTAATTAGGCAAATAAATTAATTAAACACTTTAGTTGACAGAACTAAAGTAAACGGTCAAGAACAGTGAGATAAATATTCGAGTAGTTGAGAACCCTAAGCATATCGAAACACAGAGATGAAACTCGAGCAAAGAAATCAGTCTTAACAGTAAAGAAGAAGGCCAAAGTTGCTTTAAATTTTTTTGCATAAATCCTTATTAGGAATCAAAACCCTAGCTTTAGGGAAAAGTGAAATCGGTTGATAATAATAGTAAAAACGGAAAAATCTTGAAGAGAAATACAAAACAAACTCAAAATACTTCAGTTCTAAAGAGATCTAAATGGATTTAGCAGAAATATCTAGGTTTGTACAAAAATAAAGAGGCGAGAAGAATCTGGTTTGAACCAGAGATTTGAAGCCATAAACACGAAGATATTAGTACTCACTAACATAGGAATGGACACAGACGGATTCATCGAGAACATGAGGGGTTTGAGCCAAATCTAGTTCGAATCTCTGAGATTCCATCAGGCAATACGAAAATCGTAACACCAGAAAAGATAGGAGGCCAGATAAGGCCTGGAATCGGAGAAGGAACCCATTGATCGAAGGGATTTGTGACGGAAGGGCTAGGGTTTGAGGGGCGTGAGAGAGAAGAGAGGAGAGAAGGGATCCAAAGGTAGCAGGTTGGGGGAAATGAGTAGGGTTTGGGGTTGTTTAGTTAATTAAAAATGAAGGACTGTCCTGGACCCGCTAGGATTAAATCTGGGGTTGGGGCGGATCTAATTAAATGGGTATGGGTATGGGTAGTTGGGTTTGAGTATTTGGTTATGGATGAATTTAATTGGGCTGGGGTAGAAATTGGGCTAAGGTCCGAAAATGAAAAGAGGCTATATGTTAAATACCCAATTAATTTGATAAAATAATTTATAGAAATAGCTAACAAATGATAAAGAATGATATTTATGCATGGAAATAATTTTAAATAATTACTTGATATTATAAAAATATAAAAGGTCATTTTGTGTAAAATAAAATAATTTTGCACACATGGCCTATTATTGTAATTTTAACCTAAAGATGTAAATATGGTTCTTCATAAAACAATTAAAGCTTAGTATAAATATAAAATGATAGAATTAAGAAATAAAATCTTTATAAAATCATCTATGATGCAATTAGTAATTATTTATATAATAAAAATACCAGGGACAAATAATTAAAGTCCTTTAAAAAATGCAAAAATTGTGGAGAAATATCAATTGATGCTCACGCATTGTTTTGAAAGTATGTATGCATTTAAAAAGATATATGAGGGGAAAATTGGGTATCAACAGCTGTCCCTCTTTACCCGGGAAGGATGAAAGAGTTGTCGGGTAAAGCAATGATGACCGATTTTGATCGAATGGGATGTTTTGAAAAATATAGGCCGCACCCTAGTCTCTGAGCTGCCTACATATCCCTAGTTTTACAGGAATCAGGCCATGTGTAGTTCTGGACCCCCCGATGAATGAAACCGATGGAATTGTTACAGGAACGGTAGTATGTTTCGGAAAAGGTTCTTTTGTGAAGGGTGGTACCAGATGGGTTTGTGCGAAGTTTTGAAGGCGAATCTGAATTGTAATGGACGTATCACAGGGCGGGTATCTGAACGGTCATAGAGTGAAGGCGAGCAATTGATGGGAATTGATTATATTTGAAATGATGGCAAGGTGTAAACGGTACGAGCGGAAATCGGAGTGAAAGTTGCTCCTGTTTGAAGAACGGTTACCTCCTGTATTTTCTGCAAAGCTTAAAGTACAATGCATGCGAGTATATAGATTACTGCGAGAATTTAAACATAATGCAAATTCCCTTTGGACCATGAAAGGTTGTCTTTGGACAGTGAAGATGACGTCCTTAGATCATGACGTCCTGGGCCATGAATCATGAGATAAGGGGTTCGCAGGCCATGAAATTATGTTCTCGGGCCATGAGAATAGTGCCTCTGAACCATAACGCCTTTGAATAATTATATGTAGTCTAGAGATCCTCAGGCCATGGCATGGTGTCTTTCGGCTATGAGGATGGTGACTTTAGACTATAACGCCTTCGGACAAGTTGGCTATACATCAGCCCATGAAATGCAGAGACATGATACCAAAGGTAATAACAAGGCAAAACTTAGCCTTGTGCAGAGTTTGTGGGAGAGCTTAGCCCCGAGATAAGAAGATAGTGCACAGTTTTAGAATAGAGCAACACTTATGCAGAGAGAGACAATGCTTAGTCCCATTAGAAGGCAGTGCTTAGCCTTATGGAAATATGGAGGCAGGGCTTAGCCTCATGCAAGATTCGAGACAGGGCTTAGTCTCATGCAAAGAGAACGCAGTGCTTAGCCTTATGCAAATATGGAGACAGGGCTTAGCCTCATGCAAAATTTGAGACAGGGCTTAGTCTCATGCAAGGGAAGGCAGTTCTTAGCCTTATGCAAATATGGAGGCAGGGCCTAGCCTCATGCAAGGATTGAGACAGAGCTTAGTCTCATGCAAAGAGAAGGCAATGCTTAGCCTTATGTAAATATGGAGGCAGGGCTTAGCCTCATGCAAGGATTGAGACAGAGCTTAGTCTCGTGCAAAGAAAAGGCAATGCTTAGCCTTATGCAGGTAGGGAGGCAGGGCTTAGCCTCATGCAGAGAGAAGGCAATGCTTAGCCTTATGCAGGTAGGGAGATAGGGCTTAGCCTCATGCAGAGAGAAGGCAATGCTTAGCCTTATGCAAATATAGAGGCACGGCTTAGCCTCATGCAAGATTTGAGACAGGGCTTAGTCTCATGCAAAGAGAAGGCAATGCTTAGCCTTATGCAAATATGGAGGCGGGGCTTAGCCTCATGCAAATGGAAGGTAGTGCTTACCCTTTATGCAGTGAACAAGTAGCAAATAAGAGTAGAATATTTCTTAGCTGGAGATATATTTGCATTTGGTGGCCTGATTGTTAGTGATTTTGATATGTGTATACTTGTGAATACTCCAATTATGTTCATTGTGCCTGCATCCAAAGAAAAAATCGTGAGTTTTGTAGGGGGAGGCTGGTTCGTGCCTTTGTCTGCTTGCTTTGCTTTGCTTTGTTCTGGAGGCCCTGTTTGGGTTACCCTGAGTAACACCTGGCGGCCATAGAAAATATAGTTTTCGAAAATATGCCTTTATTGATGAAATAGTGTTATTTTAGAAAACATAGAGGTATATAATATCAAGTAAATTAGATGAACTAATAACTGTAACACGTTTAGAGACATTGCGGCTTCCTTTCACTAGAATTTTGAGGGTCCTCCTCAAAATTCTGCCCCAGTTTGATCCTTCGGCCGTTCTGCGTGCAACGAAATTTGTTGGATCTGCTCCGGAATTTTGAGAATCCTTCTCAAAATTCTGCCCCAGTTACTTATCCAATTTCTGACTGTCTAGCATATGATGGCATCGGCTAGACTTGTTCCGGAATTTTGAGGGTCCTCCTCAAAATTCTTCCCCAGTTTCTGGTTCAGGGGAAATGAAGATTTTATTAATATGTGAACGAACCCACAGGGCTGCCTATGTATGCCCTCTTAAACGGGAATCAGGTCAAGTGTAGTTCAGCTACATCAGGTGAAGGAATGTAAATAGTATAAACATCGTATCTCTTGACTGCGTCTGAATTAATAGGTTTTGGCCAAACTTCTCCGTCCATTTCTACGAGTATGAGTGCTCCTCCTGTTAGAACCCGGTGAACCATGTAAGGACCTTGCCAGTTGGGTGAGAATTTCCCTTTGGCTTCATCCTGATGCGAGAAGATCCGCTTCAGCACCAGCTGCCCCGGTGCGAATTATCTTAGTCTGACCCTTTTGTTGAAAGCCCTGGACATTCTATTCTGATAAAGTTGACCATGACATACTGCATTCATTCTTTTTCAGTCTATGAGGGCTAGCTATTCATAGTGGCTCCTTATCCACTCTGTATCACTGAGTTTGGCTTCTTGTATGATCCTTAGAGAAGGAATTTCTACTTTGGCTGTAATGACAGCTTCGGTACCATAAACCAGTAAATAGGGAGTTGCCCCAGTTGATGTGCGACCGTGGTGCGGTACCCCAATAGGGCAAAGGGTAACTTCTCATGCCATTGTTTGTGATTTTCTACCATCTTCCTTAGTATCTTCTTGATGTTCTTGTTGGCAGCTTCCACAGCTCCGTTCATTTGAGGCATGTATGTTGTAGAGTTTTTGTGCTTGATTTTGAAGGTATCACACATGGCTTTCATCAGGTCACTATTGAGACTGGCAGCGTTATCAGTGATAATGGACTCGGGGACCCCGAATCGACAAACAATACGATCCTTGATAAAATCTACGACGACTTTCTTGGTTACAACTTTGTATGATGCAATCTCTACCCATTTTGTGAAGTAGTCGATAGCCACTAAAATGAACCGGTGCCCGTTAGAAGTGGTGGGCTTGATTGGACCGATGACATCCATTCCCCAAGAAGCAAAAGGCCAAGGTGCACTTGTTACATTGAGCTCGTTCGGTGGTACCTTTATCATGTCTGCATGTACCTAGCATTGGTGACATTTCTGGACGTATCTGATGCAGTCCGTTTCCATGGTCATCCAAAAATATCCAGCTCTGAGTATCTTTTTGGCTAGAACAAAACCGTTCATATGTGGTCCGCAAGTTCCAGCATGTATCTCTTCAAACAATCCGGAAGCCTCTTTTGCGTCAACACACCTTAACAATCCCAGATCAGGAGTTCTTCTATACAGGGTTCCTCTGCTTTGGAAGAAGTGATTGGACAACCTCCACAGCGTGCGTTTCTGAGTATGGTTCGCCTGCTCTGGTATTCTCCTTTTTCCAAATATTCCTTGACATCGTGGAACCAAGGTTTTCCATCCGTTTCTTCTTCAACATGAGCACCGTAAGCTCGCTGACTATAGATCCTAACTGGAACGGGATCAATGAAATTCTTATCCGGATGCTGTATCATGGAAGACAAAGTAGCCAGTGCATTTGCGAACTCGTTCTGGATTCTTGGAACATGTTTGAATTCTATCTTTGTGAACCTCTTCATCAATTCATGCACATGATGCAAGTATGGTAGTATCTGGGGGTTTTTCGTAGCCCATTGTCCTTGAACCTGATGTACCAGAAGATCCGAATCACCAATTACCAGCAACTCTTGTGTATTCATATCGATGGCCAAATTGAGCCCCATGATGCAAGCCTCATATTCTACCATATTGTTGGTGCACGGAAACCTAAGCTT
This sequence comes from Nicotiana attenuata, assembly GCF_001879085.1. Taxonomy (NCBI): domain Eukaryota; kingdom Viridiplantae; phylum Streptophyta; class Magnoliopsida; order Solanales; family Solanaceae; genus Nicotiana; species Nicotiana attenuata. The sequence continues at coordinate 48,272 of NW_017673067.1, read as the reverse complement.
TGCGGATACCGGATAATGTTTACCTATCTCTGATATCAAAACTGCTCCAATACCCACTCCTTTGAAGTTGGCAGCTCCGCCGAAGAACATTCTCCAATCGTCATAGGCTTCAGCAATTTCCTCTCCTACGAATGACACTTCTTCGTCAGGAAAATACGTTTTTAATTGTTTGTATTCTCCTCCTACGGGATTTTCAGCACGATGGTCTGCCAATGCTTGTTCTTTGACTGCCTTCTGAGTTACATAGATGATATCAAATTCACTTAACAATATCTGCTACTTGGCTAACTTCCTGGTTGGCATAGGCTTCTGAAAGATGTACTTCAGAGGATCCATTCTTGATATAAGGTGTCATATAGGCATAGAAGTAATGCCTCAATTTCTGAGTTATCCATGTCAAAGCACAGCAAGAGCGTTCTAGCAAAGAATATCGTGCTTCGTAAGGTGTGAACTTCTTACTCAAGTAGTATATGGCTTGCTCCTTTCTTCCTGTCTCGTCATCTTGTCCCAAAACACAACCAAAAGCCCCATCTAATACGGACAGATAGAGTAGCAAAGGTCTCCCACGTTCTGGCGGGACTAGGACTGGCGGTGTAGACAGGTATTCCTTGATTTTGTCAAAAGCCTTCTGACAATCCTCGGTCTAACTGGTTTCAACATCTTTCGTCAGTATTTTGAAGATGGGTTCACATATTACTGTGGACTGTGCTATGAAGCGGCTGATGTAGTTGAGGCGTCCCGGGAAGCTCACCACATCCTTTTTGCTCTTTGGTGGTGGTAACTCTTGGATAGCCTTAACTTTGGACGGGTCCAACTCGATTCCTCAGCGGCTGACAATGAACCCCAACAGCTTTCCTGCAGGAACCCTGAATGCACATTTTGCGGGGTTCAATTTTAGATTGTACCTCCTTAGCCTGTCAAAGAACTTTCTCAAGTCTGCTATGTGATCTGCGGTCCTCTTGAACTTGATGATGACTTCGTCAACATACACCTCTATTTCCTTGTGTATCATGTCATGGAAGATGGTCGTCATGGCTCTCATGTAGGTAGCCCCAGCATTCTTTAGACCAAATGGCATCATTTTGTAGCAGTACACTCCCCATGGTCTAATAAAGGCCGTTTTCTCTGCCTTTTCTTCATCCATCCAGACCTAATGATAACCCACAAAGCAATCTACAAAGAATTGGAGTTCATGCTAGGCGCAGTTGTCGATCAGAATGTGTATATTTGGCAGTGGGAAATAGTCCTTGGGACTTGCTCTATTTAAATCCCGATAGTCGACACATACCCTGACTTTCCCATCCTTCTTCGGAACCACTACGATATTGGCTAGCCAAGCTGGGTATTCAACTACCTTGAGGACTTTGGCTTTGATCTGCTTAGTGACTTCTTCCTTGATCTTTAAGCTCATGTCTGGTTTGAACTTTCTGAGTTTCTCCTTCACCGGCAGACATATTGGATTAGTAGGCAACTTATGATCCACTATGGATGTGCTTAGACCCGTCATGTCATCATATGACCATGCAAAAATATCCTCATATTATTTTAGGAAATGAGTGTATTCTTCCTTCTCTGACGGTGATAAGTGGATGCTTATGCGAGTCTCTTTGACGATTTTGGGATCCCCCAGAATAATTGCTTCGATTTCGTCCAGATTGGACTTAGGTTTGTTCTATAAATTCTCAACTTCTCTGACAACCTCTTTAGGTATTTCATCCTCTTCTTCTAAGTCACTATCTTTATATTGCGTTGTCTCATTTCATGTCACAGTCATTGGTTCATCAAAAAAGTAATAATAACGTCGTACAAGAAAAAATGTGAAAGATAATAGTGAATATTAAAGAACAATGCATTAATTAAATTTGAAAATATCCAAAATAGGTACGTCTCGGTGACTCGAGCAATTATTTCAAAACAAAATGCGTCTTTAAAACAAAATACTGAAAATATCGTAAATGCCTAGCATGGCCATTAAAACAAATCAGGCTAATCGCCAAGCTACCCAGGAACTCGGCGGGACCAAGATGGTGTGGCAGTCCAATTCTTGAGAACAATTCCCTTCTCCACGGTCTGAATGGTGAGGCCTTCTTCCTCCTCCTCTTCAACTATCGCACTGCAATCCATGTTCTCATCTTCTAAAAACAAGTTCCTCAAACTATCCAAAGCTTCCTCCTCTGTGGATTCTGGTGTATAGGAGATTGGTTGAGTGGAGTGAGGTAGGGTTTCCACGTATATGGGGTTGTTTTGGTGGGTGCTAGAGCTTTGGGTGTAGTGGTGGTCATTGGCCGAGTTTTAAGGATCGGGAATAGGTTGTGGTGTGTTATAAGGAGTGTGAAGGTAGTGGTTTGTGGGTACTGGGTTGGTTGATGATGGTGTTGTGGAGGAGTTGGTACCGGTAGAGAATTGGGATTTTGAGGTGGTGTGGCGTATTGATGGGGTGCGGGAGGATTTTGTGGACGTTGGTTTGTTGTATTTTGAGGAGGTGCTGGGTTTTGAGCATTTTGTTGGTTAACGTCTGGGACGTTTAGGGTGAGGGAGAGGTTTGCCAAGTTACGGACCTGCTCAAGTTCTCCTTGTAACTCCAGTATTTTCTGCTCCAATCGTAGGACCAGATCATTCTGGGCCGGGAGTACTCCGACCATCTGAAGTTTCAATATTTTCAGCATTTTCTTTTCGGATACCACTCAAATCATCCATCTTAGCTTTTCCTCTGCTTTTCGGATTACGGAGGAGGAGGAGGTGGAGGGCCTCTAGATCTGGTGTGATATGCTGATGATGCCAGTATGTGCGAACCAACCTTAGGGATGGGAGTAACAAAAATAAAGAAACACAAAAGGTAAACAAGTCAGTAAGGATTCTGAAAATGTTTGCAGTATTTAAACACATATTGCGGGAATGTAAATCCGCATGCTAATTTGGGAGACTCGTTGTGCTCGAGGTAGGCCTAGCGACACGTTGATTTGGAGAATTTCAGTGCCAATAATTACCTCATTCCGTTAATGTAAAAATAGATGAATCTAAAACTACACTAAATGAGATAAGTCACTGATGGCACTTAGCCTTACTACATTTGAAAAAGTAAATCAACCTAATCTACTTGGTCCCAGAAGGACCTTCTCAAGGCTTGCTGTTTTTGGCTTTATCGATCAAATTCCCCAGTTCGTGCAGGTTCATCAATAGGTATGCCCTTGCTAAATGTCCTCCTTCGCTTCCTTCGGCGTTCTGGCAATCAGTGACTCTCTTCCTCATTTTTTCCTCCAATTCCATCAGACTATACTCCAGATATTCCAACCTTTCGCTTGATCTAACAGTCATCTCCCTCCATTCATTAATTAGTTCCATATCGGTGTTGTGTCGCTCCAGATGCTCGGCCTCGGACTCGTGAACTATTTTGCGTAGTTTGTTACATTTCACCTGTGCTTCGGCAACTTCATCTATGACTCTATTTCCTTGACCAACCCTTGGCTCGAATATTCCTGCTATGTTATCTTCTAAACATGATGGGTTTCCATTAATTATCACTAGGTGGGACCATGTAGGCGTATATTGAACAGAAGCATGCTGAAGTTTGAATAACCAAGCAAACATCATATTAATATAGAAAGAAGTAGACAGAAATCATGGGCTAGACATGCTAAGGTAAACTAACCACACAAGCATATAGAGCAGAGTAGGTTAGCAGGGATTAAGGCATACTAGTAAGAAAAAAAAATATAAACATATGGCAAACAAAAGCATATAGAAGCTTGAAGTAAACTAATCATATAATTACACGGAACAGAGCAAGACAACAAGAACTAGGGCATAACAGTTGAGAAAGAGATGGTCACGAATCATGTACCAAACAGAAGCATGTTGAGGTCTGTGATAAAACTGGCTACATAAGCATATAGAATAGAACAAGATAACAGGAATTAGGGCATACCAATTAGGGAAAAGTAAACAAGAAGGTGAAAGCAAGTGGAATCCAAGAGTCTAGCCTTGGCTTTCAGCCGACTAGACAATGCAGCAAATCAGAGTGATAGAAAGAACTCAAATTGTGTGAGTATAAGTGCTTGTTTGTAAGCGTAGGTCTCTGAGTCTGAGTGTGTCCTTAAAAATCAGAATGGTGAAAAGATTATATAGCATACAGTAGAGTAAACATGTAAGGCAGGAAAATCAAGGGCATACAAATAAGGCATGCAAAATCAATTAACCAGTTAATTAGGGCTAAACATCAATCAATTAAGAGGACAAAATCTTGAAAATATCACTTAAATTAAGGAGAATCTCATACGAAATCAATTAGCGGACAGAATTGAGGTTTAATAAGGTAAGCAATAAGTCCAGAGTCCATTTATAAGTCGGTCACAATAATCAAAACCCAGAAATCAGGCCAGTAATATAATTAAGGAAAGTAGTACCAATTATGAATCATATATATAAGGAAAAAATAGGTAAAAATCATTCGAAGAAATACCAGTTTTAAAAGAAAATATAATTTCAAACCCTAATTAGGCAAATAAATAAATTAACCACTTTAGTTGACAGAGGTAAAGTAATCGGTTAAGAACAACGAGATAAATAGTGGAGTAGTTGAGAACCCTAAGCATATTGAAACACAGAGATGAAACTCGAGTAAAGAAATCAGTCTTAACAGTAAAGAAGAAGGCCAGAGTTGCTTTAAATTTTTTTTCCAGAAATCCTTATTAGGAATCAAAACCCTAGCTTTAGGGAAAAGTGAAATCGGCTGATAATAATAGTAAAAACGGAAAAATCTTAAAGAGAAAATACTAAAAAAACTCAAAATACTTCAGATCTAAAGAGAGCTGAATTGATTTATCCAGAAATAGCTAGGTTTGTACATAAATAAACAGAGGCAAAAAGAATCTGGTTTGAACCAGAGATTTGAAGCCATAAACACGAAGATATTAGTACTCACAAATACAGGAATGGACACAGACGGATTCATCGAGAACATGAGGGGTTTGAGCCAAATCTGGTTCGAATCTCTTTGAAATTCCATCAGGCAATACGAAAATCGCAACACCAGAAAAGATAGGAGGCCAGATAAGGCCTGGAATCAGAGAAGAAACCCATTGATCGAAGGGATTTATGACGCCGGGGCTAGGGTTTGAGGGGGGTGAGAGAGAAGAGAGGAGAGAAGGGATCCAAAGGCAGCGGGTTGGGGGAAATGAGTAAGGTTTAGGGTCGTTTAGTTAATTAAAAAGGAAGGACTGTCATGGACCGTTGATCTTCTGAGATTAACGGTCAGGATTAAATCCGGGGTTAGGGCGGGTCTAATTAAGCGGGTATGGGTAGTTGGGTTGGGTATTGGGTTATGGGTTAATTTAATTGGGTTGGGATAGAAATTGGGCTAAGGTCCGAAAATTAAATACCCAATTAATTTGATAAAATAATTTATACAAATATCTAACAAATGATAAAGAATGCTATTTTTGCATGAAAATGATTTGAAATAATTACTTATTATTATAAAAATATAAAAGGTCATTTTTGCGTAAAATAAAGTAATTTTGCACACATGGGCTATTATTGCAATTGTAACCTAAAGATGTACATATGGTTATTCATAAAATAATTAAAGCTTAGTATAAATATGAAATGGTAGAATTAAGTAATAAAATTATTATAAAATTATTTATGATGCAAATAGTAATTATTTATATAATAAAAATACCAGGGATAAATTAATTAAAATCTTTTAAAAAATGCAGAAATTGCGGAGAAATATCAATTGATGCTCATGCACTGTTTTGAAAGTATGTATGCATTTAAAAAGATACATGAGGGAAAAATTGGGTATCAACAGCTGCCCCTCTTTATCCGGGAAGGATGAAAGAGTTGTCGGGTAAAGAAATGATGACCGATTTTGACCGAAAGGGGTGTTTTGAAAAATATAGGCCGCACCCTGGTCTCTGAGCTGCCTACATATCCCTGGTTTTACAGGAATCAGGGCATGTGTAGTTCTGGACCTCCCGATAAATGAAACCAATGGAACTTTTACAGGAATGGTAGTATGTTTCGGAAAAGGTTCTTTTGTGAAGGGTGGTATCGGATGGGTTTGTGCGAAGTTTTGAATAATGATGTGCAGTCTGAGAGATCCTCAGGCCATAGCATGGTGTCTTCGGGCTATGAGGATGGTGCTTTCAGACTATGACGCCTTCGGACAAGTTGGCTATACATCAGCCCATGAAATGCAGAGACATGATAACAAAGGTAATAACAAGGCAAAGCTTAGCCTTGTGCAGAGTTTGGGGGAAGAGCTTAGCCCCGAGAGAAGAAGATAGTGCAAAGTTTTAGAATAGAGCAACACTTATGCAAAGGGAGATAATGCTTAGTCCCATGAGAAGGCAGTGCTTAGCCTTATGCAGATATGGAGGCAGGGCTTAGCCTCATGCAAGATTTGAGACAGGGCATAGTCTCATGCAAAGAGAAGGCAGTGCTTAGCCTTATGCAAATATGGAGGCAGGGCTTAACCTCATGCAAGATTTGAGACAGGGCATAGTCTCTTGCGAGGGAAGGCAGTGCTTAGCCTTATGCGAATATGGAGGCAGGGCTTAGCCTCATGCAAGGATTGAGACAGAGCTTAGTCTCATGCAAAGAGAAGGCAATGCTTAGCCTTATGCAAATATGGAGGCAGGGCTTAGCCTTATACAAGGATTGAGACTGTCACGACCCTAAACCCAGACCCGGCCGTGATGGCACCTATCGTGAAGACAAGGCCAGTCGACACATACCCAATTCAAAGTTAAACAGCTAAACAGCAATACAATAGACTAAAACATGAGTTAATAATGCTAAACAACAATACAATATCAAAACAAGGCGGAAGTACAACCCAACCACAGCCCGATACCGGGGTGTCACTAGTCATGAGCATCTACCAAGTCTAAATACAGCTGACAAGTCTGAAATGTACTCGGTATAGTGTAATAGAATGACGAGAGAGAAAGCAGTGTTGCGAACGCCGGCAGCTACCTTGCTAACTCCACTGACAACTGCCACCAAGCTCAGAAAATACCTGAATCTGCACACAAGGTGCAGGGAGTAAAATGAGTACTGCCAACTCAGTGAGTAATAATCATAAATAAAGACTGAGTGATAAGAAATCACGAAAAAAGCATCAACATGCTGTATAGAAGCAGTTTCAAAATCCAGTTAGAAAGCAATGAAGCTGTAAAATCCTTTAAGAACATCTTAGCTCAGTTTAAACTCTTTTGAAAATGACTTTTTCAACAGTTGCGCAAATGAATGCAGAACAACTAGTGTAAGCACAGAAATCCGCCCCTCGGGCACAAATGCACAATTAAGCAAGTAAATGACAGGCAAATAAGAAAGATAAGCTCATATGGTTCGCCCCTCGTGCACCATATCAACAAATCCGCCCCTCGGGCAATATCTCAGAACAGTACCAGCCCCTCGGGAAATCACATAGAACAGTACCAGCCCCTCGGGCAATCACATAGAACAATACCAGCCCCTCGGGCTATATCTCACATCACACTGGGTACCCGCGCTCACTGGGGGTGTCCAGACTCCGGGAGGGGCCCCTTATGGCCCAAGCGCAATATCAAGCCATCTCGTGGCGTACAATCTCAGGCCCTCGGCCTCATAATCAAGTTAGAGACTTAGAAATTTTCACATCAATAGATTCCTCGTCTCCCTACGAGTTCATACATATCAGAAGTGTTCAAATCCGACCCCAAATGGTCCTTTAAATTCCAATTCAAAAGTCCAATTTCTCAAGCCTTAGTTCTTCAATTTTTGGCTTAGTTTTCATGATTTTCTTGGTGAAATTTTACATAATAATCGGGTTTTTAGTCCAAAAATCTTACCTCCCAACGATTCCCCTTGAATCCCTCTTCAATCTCTTTCAAAATCTCCAAAAACGAGCAGCTATGGGTGAAATAAGACCCACATTCGCGAACAAGACGAGTTTTAAAACATTCTGCCCAGGTCTCATTTCCTTCATCGCGATCGCGGCACTACCCTCGCGATCGCGAAGAACAAATCTTCATCTCGTCAAAATAAATCTATGTGATCGCGTAACACCCATTGCGATCGCGATGGTTCCTCATCCTTACCTTTCGCAAACGCGTAAGCGAAGAACAATCATGACCTCGGACCAGTTGACCAAAAGACTCTATGCAATCGCGACCACACACACGCGAACACGGTACTCAACCATCTCACTCTACGCGATCGCGGGACCCACTTCAAGAATGCGAAGAACACTCAGGCAACCTCCTCAAATCCTACTATGCGATCGCGAGGCTCCCTACGCGATCGCGAAGGGCAAAAGTCCTGCACAGCTAAACCTGCAATTTTTCTGCAATTTTCCAACTTCAAATGATCCGAATGACTACCCGAAACTCACCCAAGGCCTCCGGGACCTCAACCAAAAGCACCAACACATCCTAAAACTTTATCCAAACTTGTTCCAATCATCAAAACACCTCAAACAACATCAAATTACTCAAAACACATCGGACTCAAGCCTAAGTTTCTAAAATCTTCCGAAATACGCTTTCGATCAAAAACCCAACCAAACCACATCCCAAATGACATAACGAAGCTACTGCAACATTCGGAATTCCATTCCGACCCTCGGATCAAAATCTCACCTACCAATCGGAAATCGCCAAAATATCAACTTCGCCAATTCAAGCCTAATTCTACTCCGGACCTCCAAAACCCATTCCGATCACGCTCCCAAGTCACAAATCACCTCCCTAAACTAACCGAACCATCGGAACTCACATCCTAGCCCTCTAACACATAAGTCAACATCCGATTGACTTTTCCAACTTAAACCTTCTTAAAAGAGACTAAGTGTCTCAAACCTTACCAAAATCATTCCGGACTCGATCTGACAAATCCAATACCACAAAACACGGATAACGAAGCATAAAGAAGCAGAAATGGGGGAAACAGAGCGGTAACTCATGAGACGACTGGCCGGGTCGTCACATCCTCCCCAACTTAAACAAATGTTCGTCCTCGAACGTGCCCAGAGTTGTTCCAAAAGCCAACCAATCGCTGCATAACCTTACCATGCATATACCCGGGGGTGATCCCATGTCACCCTATCTCATATAGGTCCGATAACACATTGTACTAAAATTACACAGCCCAATTAGCCCATAAACCATAGAACCACATTTTCACTTCTGAAACCATCAATACGATCAAAACCTCACACCTATACCCTGAATAGGCCCGAACCAGCTGTAATAACCTATGCCTGGAACCTCAGGTGCAATTATATGATATACCACATAACTCAAACACATGTAGCGATAACTTCCATTCACAGCAGCTGCACACAAACACCGAATACCGATAGAAAATCTCTTATCAACTAAAGTCTCATCCCAACACTTTCATATACTGCCAGATATAAATAAAACACACAGTAAGCCATAACTATTCCTCAGGTCAACTATTCATGAAGCCAATTCTCTTTTGGCAAAGACCATAGCAAATTTATGAGCCGAACATCGATATTATCCTTCCAACATACTGAAACCGAATCCGTTTGTATTCATTCTAGATCCCAACGATCTCATCCAATCCAACACAACTACTCTGGTGACATGACACCTCAATGCAGACAAAAGTTGTAACTTGCACAATCCGCGCACCAATAAGAAACAATTTGAACATACTCAAATCATAAGAGTGACTCAAATGAAAGAGCTGTACCGCAAGATCACCAGTACCACCACAACACAAGGCTGAGACCTCGTCTCACACCATAGAAACAGATCACATGAATCTAACTCGCAAGGTCATACCTCTACATAACTTCGCTGCAATGCGCGATCCTATCCAAATACTGCTCCAATGAAACGCCTCAAGTCACTATGCTTGAAATCGACAACCACGCACAATTTGATGTCTGGAACCAAAGCAAATCATCACACCCGCGGTGAAGCAATTAACATACACTACGCGACACCGGAAGGTAACTCATAGACCTCCCCAGATTACTAATAAGCTGAAAAATAATCGAATCAACACATCCCTCAATAATGCCATCTGGAGCCAACCAAGCCGACTCAAACTAGAACACACTTCCACATTGGCCTGCCAACGGACCCTTATCAAGGAAACTTTGAAGTTGTTCCTACAACTCCTTTAACTCTGCCGGTGCCATACGATAGGTGCCCGGCATCAAATCAATACCGAAATCAATAACCTTGCCTGGCGACATGCCCGGCCATAAGAAACACATCCGAAAAGTCCCTCACCACTGGAACTGAATCAATATGAGGAGCCTCTGCACTAACATCCATCACGAGAGCCCAGAATAAGAAAAACAATCCTTCCCAGCCATCCGTTGGGCCTTCGAAATATGAAACCACCCTACTAAGAACATAATCCGTCGAACCTCGACACTCGATCTGTGGCATTTACGGCATAGCCAACAGCGCCGGCTTAGCGCAATAGTCCAGAATGACATAACACGGAGACCACCAGTCCAAACCCAATATCATATCCAAAATCTAACATACCAAGCACAAGAGATCTGCTCGGGTCTCCAAACCCTGATAGTCACTACACAATGCCGATACACACGACTCCCAATCACAACATAGCCTGAATGTGAGAACTTCCTTGTCTCCAAATCCATATGTCACATGAATCAATATACCTGATCCCAATTCCGCCGTCCGAATGCATACCACACCTCAAATACCTAATCATTCCACGAAAGATACTCTAATCTTCCCCTGTGCCACCAAGCAACTTGAATATTAGCAGTCGATATAACAAGAAAGCGCCGCAATACTACCGAGGTACCATCAACTGAATCACATTGCCTTTCCTGAGACGTATACCCTCGTCAAATCACTCCAATTAGCAATACCATTTCCTTAATCATCTGAAGATCATTCCCCTAATCATCTGAAACTGTCCGTGTTGTCTAAAACTTTTATGACCTCCCTTTCAAAACCGAACCGCCGCCTTACACACGAAATTCTCCATCATTTACAACATACCGCGTAACCCATACCATCCTAGGATAACCATGAGAACTTCATATCCCGTCCTAACTGCAAGAAACTATGCATTCCACTAGCCAAGAACTTCCAAATTCCATTTGCACAACACTAACTCATCAGGACTGAATCCTTCTAACTCAACTGAGCTACGCATGTCACTAATACCCAAAAGAATTACCGCGAAACACCTGCATAGACTCATTACCCCGTAAGCATCCAAAGAGCTAATCATATACTTACCATACCGATCCAACCCACTACCAAGCTATACCATCTATCCGAGTTTCCTTCTGATTTACCTTCAACTTGGTGCTCCTTCTTGCTATAACATCACTATTCCTCAACCCAGACTTACCACACAGGACCCAAGCATAAAGCCACACCGTATAAGGCTCATAAGCCGCTAAATACTTTCTTAGACATCCCCACAAGAACCACGTGCAAAATGCTTACTCTAAAGAGATCTCCTGTGAATCTAAATCCATTACCTTTACCTTCCTGATACTGATACATAGAATCCCATGATTAACATAGAAAATACCACAGGTCTTGACATCTTCCAATGAAAACTCAGTTTCTAACCACATATACAACTTTAAGATACCCGATCGTTACATGTAAAATCTTGAACCCATTAGAACCATTCCCGAGAGTCATCCACTCTACTCAAACCTCAATTAGCCTGATCAAACGAATCGAACAACCCGTGCCTCATTAGTACTCTAACACCACAGAATGTAACCTTATCCCAATACAACCAAGCAACTTCCTGCTCTATGTACCGAGCATCTTACCAACAACAACTCAAGACATTCCGTGATTCTCAAACACCTATGAAGCATGATATAACCTTTCCTTAGTCGAAAAATTTCCTTTACTCGAGCCATCCTCGACTCAATCTCCGCAAACCATAACTGATTTACCAGCACGCCTCAAACTGGAGCCAACATAGCACATAGCCATGCAATCAACTTAATCAATAGCAAACTCCCCCACTTGGCTCGAAGCCATAGATCAAAACACACCCAATAACTCATAAAGCATATACTTTATTGCTGCCATAATACCATAGTGAGATTAAACTCAATCCTTCATAAGTTCGTGGGACACAGATCATCTGGTACCTTGAATCTTCTGCAAATCTCGCATTCATCCTTGCAACAGTCAAGCCCACTCTCTTAAGATACCCAAAATTCAAATTTCCACACTTATATTTCACTTGTAAATGAGATCTTCTAAGAGACACATGAGGATCATACAACCTCGAACATTCCGCAGGAGATAACCCACCTGCTTTGTTTCAACTAACATTTCTGTATACCTTCCACCGTCACAAGCATTACGCAGTCACTTAACCTTCCTGAGTCTGAACTCATACCGCAACATTGTATTTACTTCACTCCCAACTAGGAACATGGAAAGATTCTTCACACGCCCATAACTCGGGCTATACCTCGAATCAAGATGGACTTCAAGCACCTAATAGTTCTTCCATCATTCAGCAGACCCTTCTCATCGCTTCCAAATCATATGGATACATCTCATAGTACTAACATACTCATCACATAGCCACAACCGTCACTTCCACTAATAGGGACACTACCGAACATATAAGTTCAAAAGCACTTGTTCACACAATCAGCACCTCGGTGCTCAAGCCCTAGGCAAAGATCCGGCCTCAAGTCCTCCAGACTGGCCCAACATCACTCACAGAGATCACATCTCGCCCCTTGATCGGGGAATCACAATCCATCGATGCACATCCGATATTGAGCGCTCGTTCGCGCATACGAATGCGTGGAAGGAGTTTCAAGAGTTACATTTCAAGCTAAATCAAAGAATGCACGATAAGAATTCAAGAATGTGAAGTTCTACCTAAAGGTGTTGCAGCCTCTCGAGGATAAATACAGACGTCCCCGCACCGATTCGCGAGACTCTACTAAACCCGCTCATGACTCGTGAGACCTATGTAACCTAGGCTCTGATACCAACTTGTCACGACCCTAAACCCAGACCTGGTCGTGATGGCGCCTCTCGTGAAGCCAAGGCCAGCCGACACATACCCAATTCGAAGTTAAACAGCAATACAATAGGCTAAAACATGAGTTAATAATGCTAAACAGCAATACAATATCAAAACAAGGCGGAAGTACAACCCAACCACAGCCCGATACCGGGGTGTCACTAGTCATGAGCATCTACCAAGTCTAAATACAACTGACAAATCTGAAATGTACTCAGTACAGTCTAATAGAATGACGAGAGAGAAAGCAGTGCTGCGAACACCGGCAGCTACCTTGCTAACTCCACTGACAACTACCACCAAGCTTAGAAAATACCTGAATCTGCACACAAGGTACAGGGAGTAAAATGAGTACTACCAACTCAGTGAGTAATAATCATAAATAAAGACTGCGTGATAAGAAATCACGAAAAGAGCATCAACATACTGTATAGAAGCAGTTTCAAAATCCAGTAAGAAAGCAATGAAGCTGTAAAATCCTTTAAAAACTTCTTAGCTCAGTTTAAACTCTTTTGAAAATGACTTTTTCAACAGTTGCGCAAATGAATGCAGAACAACTAGTGTAAGTAAGCACAGATATCCGCCCCTCGGGCACAAATGCACAATTAAGCAAGTAAATGACAGGCAAATAAGAAAGATAAGCACATAAGGTTCGCCCTTCGGGCACCATATCAACAAATACGCCCCTCGGGCAATAACATAGAACAGTACCAGCCCCTCGGGCAATCACATAGAACAGTACCAGCCCCTCGGGCAATCACATAGAACAATACCAGCCCCTCGAGCTATATCTCACATCACTTTGGGTACCCGCGCTCACTGGCGGTGTGCAGACTCTGGGAGGGGCCCCTTACGGCCCAAGCGCAATATCAAGCCATCTCGTGGCGTACAATCTCAGGCCCTCGGCCTCATAATCAAATCAGTGTATAACCGCTACGGCGTGCAGCCCGATCCCAAGATATGTATCACCGCTGCGGCGTGCAGCCCGATCCCAAAGATTTGTATCACCGCTCCCGATCCCAATGATATGTATCGCCACTGCGGCGTGCAGCCCGATCCAAAAGATATTCTCACAACACAGGCCCTCGGCCTTACTTAGTCAAAAATCATGTAAGCCTCTCGGGCAACAGTAAAATAGTATTTCCCAGCCCAAAACATCATTTAAATTTCATTTGAGTATTAAAACAGAGTAAACATGGCTGAGTTTTTTAAAACAGTGGGAAATAACATGACTGAGTTCAAGTATAAAGCCAAAACAATGAGGAAACATCAACAACAATCCCCGAAGGGTTCAAATAGTTGGCATGGAGCCCAATTATGGCATACATCCCAAATAATGATGATAGCAAATAGATTTCAATCAACTACACGGTAAAATCATCAATCGGGACGGACCAAGTCACAATCCCCAATAGTGCACGACCCCACGCTCGCCATTAAGCATGTGCCTCACCTCTATATAGCACTACGATGTGCGATCCGGGGTTTCAAATCCTCAGAACATCATTTACAATAATTGCTCACCTCGAACCGGCTACATCTCCAGCTCGTGACGCCTTTGCCCCTCGAATCAGCCTCCACGTGCGTCGAATATATCCAAAATCAGAACGAATACGTCACAATATGCTAAGGGAACAAAGCCCAAGCGAAAACAATCGAAAAATACCAAAAATTATAAAATTAGCAAAACCCGAGCCCCGGGCCACTTCTCGAAACTCAGAAATTTTCACATCAATAGATTCCTCGTCTCCCCACGAGTTCATACATATCAAAAGTGTTCAAATCCGACCCCAAATGGTCCTTCAAATTCCAATTCAAAAGTCCAATTTCTCAAGCCCTAGTTCTTCAATTTTTAACTTAGTTTTCATGATTTTCTAGGTGGAATTCACATAATAATCGGGTTTTTAGTCCAAAAATCTTACCTCCCAATGATTCCCCTTGAATCCCTCTTCAATCTCCTTCAAAAATCTACAAAAACGAGCAGCTATGGGTGAAAATAGACCCACATTCGCGAACAAGACGAGTTTAAAACATTCTGCCCAGGTCTCATTTCCTTCATCGCGATCGCGGCACTACCCTCGCGATCGCGAAGAACAAATCTTTAGCTCCTCAAAATAACTCTATGCGATCGCAGTAACACCCATCGCGATCGCGATGGTTCCTCATCCTTACCTTTCGTGAACGCGTACCTTCCCCTGCGAACGCGAAGAACAATCATGACCTCGGACCAGTTGACCAAAAGACTCTACGCGATCGCAACCACACGCACGGGTACGCGATACTCAACCCTCTCACTCTACGCGATTGCGGGATCCACTTCGCGAACGCGAAGAACACTCAGGCAGCCTCCTCAAATCCTACTACGCGATCGCGAGGCTCCCTGCGCAATCGCGAAGGGCAAAAGTCCTGCACAGCTGAACCTCCAATTTTTCTGCTATTTTCCAACTTTAAATGATCCGAATGACTACTCGAAACTCACTCGAGGCCTCCGGGACCTCAACCAAAAGCACCAACACATCCTAAAACCTTATCCAAACTTGTTCCAATCATCAAAACACCTTAAACAACATCAAATTACTCAAAACACATCGGATTCAAGCCTAAGTTTCTAAAATCTTCCGAAATACGCTTTCGATCAAAAACCCAACCAAACCACGTCCGAATGACCTGAAATTTTGCAAACACATCCCAGATGACATAACGAAGCTATTGCAACTCTCGGAATTCCATTCCGACCCTCAGATCAAAATCTCACCTACCAACCGAAAATCGCCAAAATATCAAATTCGTCAATTCAAGCCTAATTCTACTTCGGACCTCCAAAACCCATTCTGATCACGCTCCCAAGTCACAAATCACCTCCCAAAACTAACCGAACCATCGGAACTCACATCCGAGCCCTGTAACACATAAGTCAACATTCAGTTGACTTTTCCAACTTAAACCTTCTTAAAAGAGATTAAGTGTCTCAAACCTTACCAAAATCATTTCGGACTCGATCCGACCAACCCGATACCACAAAACACGGATAACGAAGCATAAAGTAGTAGAAATGGGGGAAACGAAGCGGTAACTCATGAGACGACTGGCCGGGTCATCACAGAGATAGAGCTTAGTCTCGTGCAAAGAGAAGGCAATGCTTGGCCTTATGCAGGTAGGGAGGCAGGGCTTAGCCTCATGCAGAGAGAAGGCGATGCTTAGCCTTATGCAGGTAGGGAGGCAGGGCTTAGCCTCATGCAGAGAGAAGGCAATGCTTAACCTTATGCAAATATGGAGGCAGGGCTTATCCTCATGCAAGATTTGAGACAGGGCTTAGTCTCATGCAAAGAGAAGGCAATGCTTGGCCTTATGCAAATATGGAGGCAGGGCTTAGCCTCATGCAAACGGAAGGCAGTATTTAGCCTTATGCAGTGAACAAGTTGCAAATAAGAGTAGAATATTTCTTAGCTGGAGATATATTTGCATCTGGTGGCCTGGTTGATAGTGATTTTGATATGTCTATACTTGTGAATACTCCTGCTATGTTCATTGTGCCTGCATCCAAAGAAAAAATCGTGAGTTTTGTAGGGAGGAGGTTGGTTCGTGCCTTTGTCTGCTTGATTTGCTTTGCTCTGTTCTGGAGGCCCTGTTTGAGTAACCCGGAGTAACACCTAGCGGACATAGAAAATAAAGTTTTCGAAAATATGCCCTTATTGATGAAATAGAGTTATTTTAGAAAACATAGAGGTATATAATATCAAGTAAATTAGATGAACTAATGATTGTAACACATTTAGAGACATTGCGGCTTCCTTGCACTAGAATTTTGAGGGTCCTCCTCAAAATTCTTCCCCAGTTTGATCCTTCAACCGTTCTGCGTGCAACAAAATTTATTGGATCTGCTCCGCAATTTTGAGAATCCTTTTCAAAATTCTGCCCCAGTTACTCAACTGATTTCTGACTGTTTGGCATATGATGGCGTCAGCTGGACTTGTTCCGGAATTTTGAGGGTCCTCCTCAAAATTCTACCCCAGTTTCTGGTTCTGTGGAAATGAAGATTTTATTAATATGTGACCGAACCCACAGGGATGCCTACGTATCCCCTCTTAAATGGGAATCAGGTCAAGCGTAGTTCAGCTACATTAGGTGAAGGAATGTAAACAGTCTAAACATAGTATTTGTTGACTGCATCTGAATTGATAGGTTTTGGCCAAAACTTCTCCATCTATTTCTGCGAGTATGAGTGCTCCTCCTGTTAGCACCCGGTGAACCATGTAAGGACCTTGCCAGTTGGATGAGAATTTCCCTTTGGCTCATCCTGATGCGGGAAGATCCGCTTTAGCACCAGCTGCCCCGGTGCGAATTATCTTGGTCTGACCCTTTTGTTGAAAGCCCTGGACATTCTATTCCAATAAAGCTGACCGTGACATACTGCGTTCATTCTTTATCCGTCAAAGAGGGCTAGCTAATCTTAGCGGCTCCTTATCCACTCTGCATCACTGAGTTCGGCTTCTTGTATGATCCTTAAAGAAGGAATTTCTACTTCGGTTGGAATGACAACTTCGGTACCATAAACCAGTAAATAGGGAGTTGCCCCAGTTGATGTAGGGACCGTGGTGCGGTACCCCAATAAGGCAAAGGGTAACTTCTCGTGCCATTATTTGTGATTTTCTACCATCTACCTTAGTATCTTCTTGATGTTCTTGTTGGCAGCTTCCACATCTCCGTTCATTTGAGGCATGTATGCTGTAGAGTTTTTGTGCTTGATTTTGAAGGTTTCACACAGGGCTTTCATCAGGTCACTGTTGAGATTGGAGGCGTTATCAGTGATAATGGACTCTGGGACCCCGAATCGACAAACAATACGATCCTTGACAAAATCTGCGACGACTTTATTAGTTACAACTTTGTAAGATGCAGCCTCTACCCATATTGTGAAATAGTTGATAGCCACTAAAATGAACCGGTGCCCGTTAGAAGCGGTGGGCTCGATTGGACCGATGACATCCATTCCCCATACAGCAAAAGTCCAAGGTGCACTTGTTACATTGAGCTCGTTCGGTGGTACCTTTATCATGTCTGCATGTAGCTGGCATTGGTGGAATTTCTGGACGTATCTGATGCAGTCCGTTTCCATGGTCATCCAAAAATATCCAACTCTGAGTATCTTTTTGGCTAGAACAAAACCGTTCATATGTGGTCCGCAAGTTCTGGCATGTATCTCCTCAAGAAATCTGGAAGCCTCTTTTGCGTCAACACACCTTAACAATCCCAGATCAGGAGTTCTTCTATACAGGGTTCCTCCACTTTGGAAGAAGTGATTGGACAGCCTCCGCAGTGTACATTTCTGAGTATGGTTCGCCTGTTTTGGGTATTCTGCTTTTTCCAAATATTCCTTGACGTCGTGGAACCAAGGATTTCCATTCGTTTCTTCTTCAACATGAGCACAGTAAGCTGGCTGACTATGGATCCCAACTGGAATGGGATCGATGAAATTCTTATCCGGATGTTGTATCATGGAAGACAAAGTAGCCAGTGCGTCTGCGAACTCGTTCTGGATTCTTGTAACTTGTTTGAATTCTATCTTTATGAACCTCTTCTTCAATTCTTGCACATGATACAAGTATGGCAACATCATGGTGTTTTTCCTAGCCCATTCTCCTTGAACCTAATGTACCAGAAGATCTGAATCACCAATTACCAGCAACTCTTGTATAGTCATATCGATGGCCAAATTGATCCCCATAATACAAGCCTCATATTCTGCCATATTGTTGGTGCACGAAAACCTAAGCTTTTCGGATACCGGATAATGTTGACCTGTCTCTGATGCAAAAACCGCTCAATACCCACTCCTTTGAAGTTGCCAGCTCCGTCGAAGAACATTCTCCAACCATCATGGGCTTCAGCAATGTCCTCTTCTATGAATGACACTTGTTCGTCAGGAAAATACATTTTCAATGGTTCGTATTCTCCTCCTACGAGATTTTCAGCAAGATGGTCTGCCAATGCTTGTCCTTTTACTGCCTTTTGAGTTACATAGATGATATCGAATTCACTTAACAATATCTTCCACTTGGCTAACTTTCCGGTTGGCATAGGCTTCTGAAAGATGTACTTCAGAGGATCCATTCTTGATATGAGGTGTCGTATAGGCACAGAAGTAATGCCTCAATTTTTGAGTTGTCCATGTCAAAGCATAGCAAGTGCATTCTAGCAAAGAATATCGTGCTTCGTAAGGTGTGAACTTCTTACTCAAGTAGTATATGGCTTGCTCCTTTCTTCCTGTCTCGTCATGTTGTCCCAAAACACATCCGAAAGCCCCATCTAATACAGATAGATAGAGTAGCAAAGGTCTCCCAAGTTCTGGCGGGACTAGGATTGGTGGTGTAGACAGGTATTCCTTGATTTTGTCAAAAGCCTTCTGACAATCCTCGGTCCAACTGGTTTCAGCATCTTTCCTCAGCATTTTGAAGATGGGTTAACATATTACTGTGGACTGTGCTATGAAGTGGCTGATGTGGTTGAGGCATCCCAGGAAGCTCATCACATCCTTTTTGCTCTTTGGTGGTGGTACTCTTGGATAGCCTTAACTTTGGACGGGTCCAACTCTATTCCTCGGTGGCTGACAATGAACCCCAATAGCTTTCCTGCAGGAATCCCGAATGCACATTTTGCGGGGTTCAATTTTAGATTGTACCTCCTCAGTCTTTCAAAGAACTTTCTTAAGTTTGCTATGTGATTTACGACCCTCTTGGACTTGATGGTGACGTCGTCAACATACACCTCTATTTCCTTGTGTATCATGTCATGGAATATAGTCGTCATGGCTCTCATGTAGGTAGCCCCAGCATTCTTTAGACCAAATGGCATCATTTTGTAGCAGTACACTCCCCATGGTGTAATGAAGGCCATTTTCTCTACGCCTTCTTCGTCCATCCAGATCTGATGATAACCCGCGAAGCAATCTACAAAGGATTGGAGTTCATGCTTGGCATAATTGTCGATTAGAATGTGTATATTTGGCAGTGGGAAATCATCCTTGGGACTTTCTCTACTTATTTCCCGATAGTCGACACTTATCCTGACTTTCCCATCCTTCTTCGAAACCGGTACGATATTGGCTAGCCAAGTTGGGTATTCAACAACCCTGAGGACTTTTGCTTTGATCTGCTTAGTGACTTCTTCCTTGATCTTTAAGCTCATGCCTGGTTTGAACTTTCTGAGTTTCTGCTTCACCGGCGGACACATTGGATTGGTAGGCAACTTATGAGCCACTATGGATGTGCTTAGACCCGTCATGTCATCATATGACCACGCAAAAATATCTTCATATTCTTTCAGGAAACAAGTGTATTCTTCCTTCTCTGACGGTGATAAGTGGATGCTTATGCGAGTCTCTTTGACGGTTTCGGAACCCCCCAGATTAATTGCTTCGGTTTCGTCAAGATTGTACTTAGGTTTGTTCTCAAAATTCTCAACTTCTCTAACAACCTCTTCAGGTATTTCATCCTCTTCTTCTGTATCACTATCTTTATATTCCGTTGTCTCATTACATGTCACAATCATCGATTTATCAGGAAAAGTAATAATAACGTTGTAAAAGAAAAAAATGTGAAAGATAATAGGAATATTAAATAACAATGCATTAATTAAATTTGAAAATATCCAAAATAGGTACGGCTCGATGACTCGAGCAATTATTTCAAAACAAAATGTGTCTTTAAAACAAAATACTGAAAATATCTAGAATGCCTAGCATGGCTATTAAAACAAATTAGGCTAATCGCCAAGCTACCCAAGAACTCGGCGGGCCCGGGATGGTAAGGCAGTCCAATTCTTGAGAACAGCTCCCTTCTCCACGATCTGAATGGTGAGGCCTTCTTCCTCCTCCTCCTCAACTATCGCATTGAAATCCATGTTCTCATCTTCTAAAAACAAGTTCCTCAAACCAGCGAAAGCTTCCTCCTCTACGGTTCTGGTGTATAGGAGATTGGTTGAGTGGAGTGAGGTGGTTTTCCACGTATATGGGGTTGTTTTGGTGGGTGCCAGGGCTTTGGGTGTAGTGGTGGTCATTGGTCGAGTTTTGAGGATCGGGAATAGGTTGCGGTGTGTTCTAAGGAGTGTGATAGGTAGTGGTTTGTGGGTACTGGGTTGGTTGATAATAGTGTTGTGGAGGAGCTGGTACCGGTAGAGGATTGGGATTTTGTGGTGGTGTGGCGTATTGATGGGGTGCGGGAGTATTTTGTGGACGTTAGTTTGGTGTATTTCGAGGAGGTGCTGGGTTTTCAGCATTTTGTTGGTTAACGCCTGGACGTTTAGGGAGAGGGAGAGGTTTGCCAAGTTGTGGACCTGCTCAAGTTCTCCTTGTAACTCCAGTATTTTCTACTCCAATCGTAGGACCAAATCATTCTGGGTCGGAGTACTCCGACCGTCTGAAGTTTCAATATTCTCAGAATTTTCTTTTCGGATACCATTCAAATCATCCATCTTAGCTTTTCCTCTGCTTTTTGGATTACTCGGAGGAAGAGGAGGTGGAGGGCCTCTAGATCTCGCGTGATATGCTGATGATGCCAGTATGTGCGAACCAACCTTAGGGATGGGAGTAACAAAAATAAAGAAAAACAAAAGGTAAACAAGTCAGTAAGGATTCTAAAAATGTTTGTTATATTTAAACACATATTGCGGGAATGCAAATCCGCATCCTAATTTGGGAGCCTCGTTGTACCCGTGGTAGGCCTAGCGACACGTTGATTTGGAGAATTTCAGTTCCAATAATTGCCTCATTTCGTTAATGTAAAAATAGATGAATCTAAAATGACACTAAATAAGATAAGTCACTGATGGCACTTGGCCTTATTACATTTGAAAAAGTAAAAAATCCTAATCTACTTGGTCCCAGAAGGACCTTCTCCAGGGTTGCTGTTTTTGGCTTCGTCGATCAAATTCCCCAGTTCGTGCAGGTTCATCAATAGGTATGCCCTTGCTAAATGTCCTCATTCGCTTCCTTCGGCGTTCTTGCAATCAGTGACTCTCTTCCTCATTTTTCTCTCCAATTCCATCAGACTCTACTCCAGATATTCCAACCTTTCGCTTAATCTAACAGCCATCTCCCTTCATTCATTAATTAGTTTCATATCGGTCTTGTGTCGCTCCAGATGCTCGGCCTCGGACTCGTGAAATCTTTTCGCAATTTGTTACATTTCACCTGTGCTTCGGCAACTTCATCTATGACTCTATTTCCTTGACCAACCCTTAGTTCGAATATTCCTGCTATGTTATCTTCTAACCATGATGGGTAAAAATATACATGACCGGCGTGATATCGATCTGGCTCGATGGTATCCTTTTCCACGATAATTTTCAAATGCCACATATGCTGCGCTTCACATTTGTATGGGACGTCGTCATCCTGAAAATATGCCCTGTAGTGACTCATTTTAGAAACTCGCGGTATGACATGCTTCTTGCCTACCTGTCTCAAAACCCTGATGGGAGTATATGGGTATATGCCCCTTAACCCGATCAGCACCAAGTGCGTAACATCCCTAGATCTGATGATGAATTCATTGGTAGGGAACCATTCGAACATCAATTGAACTTGATCCTCGGTCAAATTGCTGAAAAATTGCGCCTATCCTGTAGCATTCTTTGGTTGAGCAAACATGTCTGGGATATAGGTCATTCTCTTAGGATTATGGAAAGCTATGTGGTCATTCCACGGCCTTCGCAGAAGCTCTTGACGATATTGACCTCTTTGGAGATGCTCTAACAACCAAATTTGTAGCAGCAAATTACAACCTTCGAAGTATTTGTACCCTTCTGACAGCATTCTAAGGCCCAGTATATGTCTGCTATGATCATAGGGACAAGGATATATGTCTTCCCCTCGATCACTTCCATCAAGGTTTTGGTTACCATGGCCTGTCTGGTGTGGATTTTATCCCCTTAGATCAGGAATACTATCATACCCAAGAAGCAGGCGATGAACACAAAACCCCTGCGGTGAATCCAACCCAAGGAAGTGATGAAGAATTCATCATGAAAAATACTATAAGATCTGTTGTGACCCTATCGTTCATAGAGGAAGTCAAAAGGTATGTAAGACTTCTTCAGGCACTCCAAGTCCTCATTCTTTATCAGACCCATCATCTTCAGAAACCCTCTAGCGTTGCAGTTTTCTGGCACCAATAAACCAGGACTATCCCAAGGTAGCCCGGCGAATCCCCCTATTTCTTCCAAGAGAGGGGTCATTTCTATGTTTCCAAAGCGAAACACGACTCTTTCTTTGTCCCAGAACATTGTGGCAGCTTTAATCAACATGTTGTTCGGTTGGAGGTCCAATAGAGAAGGCAAACTTCCCAAAACCATTTTCATATGATTTTTATCACTTGATGGAAGATCCTCCCACCAATCTTGCAATAGTGGTGGTATGTTACGAACCATGCCGAACCTGGGGACTTCGTGCCTCATTTTCTGCAAAACAAATATGGTTAGGCCCTCCCCCCCCCCCCCGAAATTTGACTATTTATACATCAATGATTAGCATATTGGCACTTATTTCTCCAAAATTGATGTGCAAAATCGTGGTTGCGTCCATTGGGATTATGGAAACCCCAGTGGACTTTTGGACGAGCCTTGTCATAAAGGGTTATTATGTGGACAACATATTAACCTGGCTAGGTTTGACCATGATGCATGTACAATTAATCAGAGTAAGGTTTCTATAGAGGTCTAGACTGGTACCCTCAAGTGGACAACTTGACGGGGAAAGGCACGGAACCGTCGACTGCACCGCTAATCGACTAGTTTTACCGCAAATAAGCCTTTCCAAATTTAACGGGGTGATAGATAGGAAGGGCGCAAACACTCATCAAGCGTTGCTATATGATTGAGGACGTACGAGTGGAATATGATGTAGAGCATGACTTATGCAATAATAAATAGCATTTTATCAAGTATTTGCACGTTAAAAATGATAAATGCGATATTTAATAATTGAAAGACGTTTAAGAAAGAAAACAAAGAGACAAGTCAGTTTCTGTATTAAAGGAAATCATAAATGCTTGAAAAATAGGCAATTAAATCCAGATAAATGGGAAAGGGAAAGGGTGAGCATGTATTAACAGAATAAAGAATGCTTAAGACTAATTCACAAAATGCAAGTTTGTTATGGTAAGAGCTTAAAAATATCCCCAACAGAGTCACCATGCTGTCGCGCCCCCTTTTTCCTCGCGGAGTCCGGGTTTCGATATTTTGGGACAACTCATTTCCCTTTTGGGATTGGGTAAGAGATTTGAAGAGTCGCCACCTAGCAGATTAAGGTGCGTTAGGGCACCTAAAGCAAATAACTCATGAAACCAGTTTACATCACCAGAAATCGGGTAAGGGGTCAAAATTACCTTGAGGGAAAGGTGTTAGGCACCCCCCTAGGTCCACAACAGTGAGTCCCGGCCAAACTCAATTAAGCGAATTAGTCTTATGGGCAAATAAACAATTTAGACAAATGGATAATTACTTAAAAACAAGAATTAAAGGGGTCCTACGTATTTTTAGCCTATAGTTCATTTCAATGTAATACTTGGTAACCTTCCCCAAATTGGGGTGTTACACATAGCATTAGCGCACAGGTCATCATTTCCTTTACTACCCAATTACTATCTTTTAGTTATTACCTAAGCGTTCTAGTAGCTTCTAATGCGTACCTTATGCGTGCACTGCCTGTCCCTTACCTATAGTCCTGGAGGTGTTTAGGACCTCTATTTTTTGGATGGATCTAGACTTACCTACGTTGCTTAAAAATGAGAAAACTAAGCAACAAACAAAATTCAAATAGGAATGTCACATAAGGAGAAAATAAAGGCTCATGTTAACCTCCACACATAACAACAAAAGCATGCAATTCAAACAGAGCATTTTGTCAATTTAAGACCCTATAGGCAGGATATCTAGATGAGCATAATCAGAATATAGCATAACGGTTTATTAAAGCGAGCACCAGTACCTATCAGTTTGCCTACTGATTTTTGGTTAATATTCTGAATTTGGGCATGTTCCAAGCAGCAGAAAATTCACAGTTTTTCTTTTAGACCAAGAATTATTAATTACTCTACAGGCTTGCCTAAGTGAGGACCAGAGAGAATCCTATAAGCATGGTGTCTAAACTGTTAATCAACGACTACAATTTATAAATCAGTTACTGATTTTAACAAACATGTTTTTATCTCTTTAGATCCTATAGACATGATTTCTATTTTATAAAATCAGTTAGCTCCTATAAACATGATTTCTAGGTGTTTGGACTGATTTATCTGTTTTCGATAGACATGATATCTAAATTGCAGAAACTGATTTTATATTTTGGTTTCCTATAGGCATGATATCTAAATTGCAAAACTAATTTTATATTTTGTTTCCTATAGGCACGATATCTAAGTGGCCAGAGACGTTAACAGAATGTCATACAAGTCCAGTAATTTACACAAAGAAGATCATATATACATGATCTCTAATGCACATTGAGATTGGAAATATGCGTGAAACATGGGTTCTTGATGCAGAATTGATAAACAACCTATAAGCAGTATTTCTAGGATGCCAAGTATGAACTCCCGATTTCAAACGGTGAGACAAGATCCTATAGGCATGATTGCTAGGCGAGCATTAACATTCACACAATAACCTATGAGCAGGATTTCTACCCGAGTTTGAAATAAGATATATAAAAACTCCCTCCCCAGCTTTTACTAATAACCCCATATCTATTTTTACAAGGAGTATTACGTTATTACAGACCAATATGAATGAATTACCCAAAGCTCTTCGTTACACTATAGGGAGCCTAAGCAGGCCCAACATAAACCTGAGAGCCAGGCCTTCAACACAACAGTCTTGAAACAGTAGAAAGATCCACAACACCTTAAGCCATGCTTCCAGTGTGTCAAAGTTCCCAAAGATCCTCAAGGTCCCTGGGCAATGCTCACACTGGATCCATACATTCAAATAGAATTCATAAGAGATTGCAAACCAGCTCCAATGTGTCAGAGTTCAAAGGAGTCTCAGGGACCCTAGGCAGTGCTCACAATGTAGGTGGTAGGGACCTCGATAACTAAGAGTAGAAGTTTGAAAATAGCATATGAAAGGGATAGTTTTAGAAAATAGTTTGGTTTTTAGGAACAAATAGGTTCAAATTGCAAGACAACAAAAAGAACAGAGTCCATATTTAGCAGATTGGTATTAATTCAAACGTGGATGATATACCAGCATTAAGGCAATAACAACAATGGCAGAAACACTTGGATTACAGACAAAACTGACCACACATATTCGCAATACCTAAACATGTTCTGAATAGGGAGAATACAACTGAATCCATTAAGGTTTCACATTACTAAAGATTACTTAGTCCATTAATTATCATTAGGTGGGACCATGTAGGCGTATATTGAACAGAAGCATGCTGAAGTTTGAAATGACCAAGCAAACAGCATATTAATTTAGAAAGAAGTAGACAGAAATCATGGGCTAGACATGCTAAGGTAAACTAACCACACAAGCATATAGAGCAGAGTAGGTTAGCAGGGATTAAGGCATACTAGTTAGAAAAAATTGTAAACATATGGTAAACAGAAGCATATCGAAGCTTAAAGTAAACTAATCATATAATTACACGGAATAGAGCAAGACAACAAGAACTAGGGCATAACAGTTGAGAAAGAGATGGTCAGGAATCATGTACCAAACAGAAGCATGTTGAGGTCTGTGATAAAACTAGCTACATAAGCATATAGAATAGAACAAGACAACAACAATTAGGGCATACCAGTTAGGGAAAAAGTAAACAAGAAGGTGAAGGCAATTGGAATCCAAGAGTCTAGCTTTGGCTTTCAACCGACTAGACAATGCAGCAAATCAGAATGATAGAAAGAACTCAAATTGTGTGAGTGTAAGTGTGTAAGTGCGTGTTTGTAAGCCTAGGTCTCTGAGTCGTAGTGTGTCCTTAAAAATCAGAATGGTGAAAAGATTATATAGCATACAGTAGAGTAAACAAGTAAGGCAGGAAAATCAAGGGCATACAAATAAGGCATGCAAAATCAATCAACCAGTTAATTAGGGCTAAACATCAATCATTTAAGAGGACAAAATCCTGAAAATGTCACTTAAATTAAGGAGAATCTCATACGAAATCAATTAGCGGAAAGAATTGAGGTTTAATAAGGTAGGCAATAAGTCCAGAGTCCATTTATAGGTCGGTCATAATAATCAAAGCCCAGAAATCCGGTCAGTAATATAATTAAGGAAAATAGTACCTATTATGAATCATATATATAAGGAAAGAATAGGTTAAATTCATTCGAAGAAATACTAGTTTTAAAAGATAATATATTTTCAAACCCTAATTAGGCAAATAAATTAATTAACCACTTTACTTGACATAGCTAAAGTAAACGGTCAAGAACAGTGAGATAAATAGTCGAGTAGTTGAGAACCCTAAGCATATTGAAACACAGAGATGAAACTCGAGCAAAGAAATCAGTCTTAACATTAAAGAAGAAGGCCATAGTTGCTTTAAAATATTTTGCAGAAATCCTTATTAGGAATCAAAAAACTAGCTTTAGGGAAAAGTGAAATCGGTTGATAATAATAGTAAAAACGGAAAAATCTTAAAGAGAAAATACTAAACAAACTCAAAATACTTCAGATCTAAAGAGATCTGAACTGATTTAGCCAGAAATAGCTAGGTTTGTACAAAAATAAACAGAGGCGAGAAGAATCTGGTTTGAACCAGAGATTTGAAGCCATAAACACGAAGTTATTAGTACTCACAAAAATAGGAATGGACACAGACAGATTCATCGAGAACATGAGGGGTTTGAGCAAAATCTAGTTCGAATCTCTTTGAGATTCCATCAGGCAATACAAAAATCGCAACACCAGAAGAGATAGGAGGCCAGATAAGGCCTGGAATCGGAGAAGAAACCCATTGATCGAAGGGATTTGTGACGGCGGGGCTAGGGTTTGAGGGGGGGGGTGAGAGAGAAGAGATCCAAAGGCGGCGGGTTAGGGGAAATGAGTAGGGTTTGGGGTCGTTTAGTTAATTAAAAAGGAAGGACTGTCCCGGACCGTTGATCTTCTGAGATCAACGGCCAGGATTAAATCCGGGGTTGGGGTGGGTCTAATTAAGCGGGTATGGGTATGGGTAGTTGGGTTTGGGTATTGGGTTATGGGTTAATTTAGTTAGGCTGGGGTAGAAATTAGGCTATGGTCCGAAAATTAAAAGAGGCTATATGTTAAATACCCAATAATTTGATAAAATAATTTATAGAAATAGATAACAAATAATAAATAATGCTATTTATGCATGAAAATAATTTAAAATAATTACTTAATATTATAAAAATATAAAGGTCATTTTTGTGTAAAATAAAGTAATTTTGCACACATGGGCTATTATTGCAATTGTAACCTAAAATGTAAATATGGTTATCATAAAATAATTAAAGCTTAGTATAAATATAAATGATAGAATTAAGTAATAAAATTATTATAAAATCATTTATGATGCAATTAGTAATTATTTATATAATAAAAATACCAGGGATAAATTAATTAAAATCCTTTAAAAATGCAGAAATTATGGAGAAATATCAATTGATGCTCATGCATTGTTTTGAATGTATGCATTTAAAAAGATATATGAGGGAAAAATTGGGTATCAACAGTGGTTAATTGATTTATTTGCCTAATTAGGGTTTGAAATTATATTTTCTTTTAAAACTGGTATTTCTTCGAATGATTTTTACCTATTCTTTCCTTATATATATGATTCGTAATTGGTACTACTTTCCTTAATTAGATAACTGGCTTGATTTCTAGGCTTTGATTATTGTGACCGACCTATAAATGGTCTCTGGACTTATTGCTTACCTTATTAAACCTCAATTTTGTCCGCTAATTGAATTTGTATGAGATTCTCCTTAATTTAAGTGATATTTTCAGGATTCTGGCCTCTTAATTGATTGATGTTAAGCCCTAATTAACTGGTTAATTGATTTTGCATACCTTATTTATGTGCCCTTGATTTTCCTACCTTACTTGTCTACTCTACAGTATGCTATATAATTCTTTCTCCATTCTGACTTTCAGAGAGACCCACGCTTACAAACACACACTTACACACTTACACTCACACAATTTGAGCTCTTTCTATGTCACGACCCAATTCCCATACCTGGTCGTGATGGCGCCTCTTGTGAAGACAAGGCCAGCCAACTAACCCAAATCCTTTCACTAACAATTATTAAACATAAATGAATAGAAGATACAACTTAATGGCATTAGAAACTGTTAATTACTACCCAACCGGGGTGTCACAAGTCACGAGCATCTAAGGAAACCTAAACACAACTACAGGCCAATAAATATATACAAGTAAAATTTCTGGAAAACAAAAGACAACATCCGGTGCCACGAACGCTGGCGGTCACCTTGCTCAGCTACAGTAACAATACCTTCAATTCGCTAATAACTCGCTACCGGGTGAACGATACCTGCAGCTGCACGCGAGGTGCAGGGAGTAAAGTGAGTACTTCCAACTAAGTGAGTAATAAGAGTAAATAATAACAGAGAGGCAAGAAATCACGTAAGAGCACTCCATCATGCCATATAGGACAGTACAACCCTTTGAGAAAACAGTAAAACCGTGAAATATCATTTAGAAAATATCTAGCTCTGTTTAAAAACCTCTTTTGAATTTATCCTTTTCCAACAGTCAAGCAAATGAATGCGTAATCAGATAGTGCAAGTCCGCACATAAGTCAGCCCCTCGGGCACAACACTCCATCAACAAATAACACCAGGGTATCTGATAAACAGTGCAAGAAGTAGCATGGATGCCAATGATATGAGAGTGCTGAATGTCATGACACGTAGTACAAACAGGAACCAATGCATGAATGCAATGCAATGCACATGACCGCTGCGGCGCGCAGCCCGATCCATTTGGGTACCCGCGCTCACTGTGGGGGTTCAGACTCCGAAGGGGCTCCTACAGCCCAAGCGCAATATCATCATAGTATCGCTGCGGCGTGCAGCCCGATCAATATTCAGTCCAGATCAATGCAAATGAGCCACTCGGGCAATGTCAAGTAATAGCTTTTAACTCAAAACATCAGAAAATGCAATTTAAGTCTTTAAACTTTAGCAATATGACTGCACATTTCAAACATGTGTTTAACTCAGGACTGAAGTCATTTAACATGCTAACTGTCATGAAATCAGCAATAATAATCCCTAAAGGATTCAAATAATCGGCACGAAGCCCAAAACATGGCAATCAGCCCAAATCACGATAGCATCAAGCAGGTTTTAGTCAATTACGCAGTAAAATCAACAACCGGGACGGATCAAGTCACCATCCCCAATGGTGCTCTACCCCACGCTCATACCTAGCGTGCAAGACACCACAATACAGCACTATGATGTGCAAATCCGGGGTTTCAAACCCTCAGGATATCATTTACAAGTATTACTCACCTCGAACCGGTGAAATCTCTAGCTTGCGACGCCTTTGCCCCTCGAATCGGCCTCCACGTGCGTCGAATCTAACCAAAATCACAGCGAATACATTACAATATGCCAAGGGAACAATACCCAATCGAAAACAGCCAAGAAATAGCAGAAATCTCGAAACTAGCAAAACCCGAGACCGCTTCTGCGGTCAACCAATCGCGTAAGCGGGTCCGCTTCTACGGTCCGCTAGTCCGCTTTCGCGAAAAAATTTCCCAGGCCCATTTTCGCTTCTGCGGGCCCCCTCTCGCTTCTGCGGTCCATTTCCGTAGAAGCGGAAATACCAGGTACCAGATCCTTCAGCAGCCTTTAAACTCCAAATTTCATCCCGTTAACCATCCGAAACCACCCCGAGGCCCCCGGGACCTCAGCCAAAGGCACCAACATATCCCAATACATCATACGAACTTGCTCCAATCATCAAAACACACCTAACAACACTAAAATCATCAATTCACATCGGATTCAAGCCTACGTTCTTCAAGAACTTTCGAAATGCACTTTCAATCAAAAACCCGACCAAACGATGTCCGAATGACCTGAAAATTTGCACACATATCCAAAATCACTTAACGAAGCTGCAGCAACTCTCGGAATTCCATTCCGACCCGCGGATCAAATTCTCACCCATCCACCGGAATTCGCCAAAATACTAACCTCGCCAGTTCAAGCCTAATTCTACACCGGGCCTCCAAAATCAATTCGGATCGCACTCCCAAGTCACAAATCATCCCCCGAAGCTAACCGAATCACCGGAAATCACATCTGAGCCTTCTAACTCATAAGTCAACGTCCGATTGACCTTTCCAACTTAAGACTTCCTTAAAGAGACTAAGTGTCTCATTTCCTATCCAAACCAATTCAATTTAACTATAACTCACTCGTTGCAGATAATGAAACATGAAGAAGCAGTAAATGGGGGAAACGGGGCTGTAATACATAAGACGACGGGTCGGGTCGTCACATCCTCCCCAACTTAAACCAACGCTCGTCCTCGAGCGTACCCAGAGTTGTCCTAGAAGCTAACCAACAGCTGAATAACTTTACCAAGCATATACCCGGGGTGATCTCACGTCACCCTATCTCATATAGGTCAGACAACACAATATAGCCGAAATCTCACAGTCCATTTAAACAATAAACCATAGAACCACATTGCACTTTCCGAAATCATACACAATATCAGAACCTCACATCTATACCCAGAATAAACCCGAACCAGCTGTAATAACCCATACTTGGAACCTCAGGTGAAATCATATGATATACCACATAATCCAAACACTCGAAACGATAGCCTCTATTTACAGCAGTTGCCCATAATAACCAAATACCGATAGAAAACCTTTTATTAGCTAAAGTCTTATTCCAACACTTCCATATACTGCCAACAACAAATGAAACACGCGATAAACCGTAACCATTCCTCAGATCAACCATTCATGAAGCCACTTCCCTTTGACTAATATCACAACAGATTTCCGGGCCATACCTTGATATTATCTCTCTAACAAGCTGCAATCAATTCTGTTTGTATTCATTAATGACTCTAACGATCACCTCGAATCCAACACACCACTCTGGTGATATGATACCTCAATACAGGCCTAAGCCACAACTTGCATAATACGGGTACCAACAAGAAACGACCTGAATATACTCAAATCATGAAAATAACTCAAACAAAAGAGCTGTACTTCAAGCTCATCAGTATCATCACAACACAAGGCTGAGACCCCGTCTCACATCATAGAAATAGAACACCTGAATCTACCCCGAAAGGTCATAACTCAACGCAGCCTCGCTACAATGCGCGATCCTATCCAAACACTGTTACACATGGAGCACCTCAAGACACTGTGATCAAAATTCGACAGCCACACACAATTTGATGTCTGAAACCAAGGCAATTCATTGCACCCACGGTGAAATAAATAACATACGACACGCCACCTGATAGGTCATAACCCACACTCCATTTACCGAGCAACATCCCTCTTCCCGCTCGACTTCCACTATGAATCCCCAATAGATCTGCACCACGTGTGCCCATAACCAACAAATCATAACGCCTCACAGCACAGAAAAAGCCACTCATAGATCTCCTCAGATCACTAACAAGTTCAATAACGATCGAATCCACCTGTCCCTCAACAATACAACTCAAGACTAACCAAGCTAACTCAAGCTAAATACGTAGCCACATTGGCCTGCCAATGAACTCAATACCAAGAAGCCTGAAGCTGCTCCTTCCACTACTATAACTCCTGCCAGAGCCGTACGATACGGTGCCCGGCACCAAATAAATGCCGAAGTCCGCCATCTCACCCGGCGACATGCCCGGCCACAAAAAAATGCATCCGAAAAGTCACTCAATACCGGAACTGAATCAATGGTAGAAACCTCTGCACTGGCATCCATCACGAATGCCCATTAAGAAAAACAATCCTTCTCAGCCGTCCGCTGCATCTTTTGAAATATATACCACTCTGCAAGAACATAATCCAATGCACCTTGCCGCTCAACCCGTGGCATTTTCGGCCTAGCCCGTAGCACAATAGTCTAGAATAACCCAACACCGAGACAACCAGCCCACAATCCAATATCATATCCAAAATTTGGCATACCAAGCAAAGAAAGATCCACTCGGACCTCTAATTCCCAATAACTGCTAGATGGTGCCGATACACACGATTTACAACAACTGCATAGCCTGAACACAAGAACTCCTAGTCTCCAACTCCATATAGCACACAAATCACTACACCTGATCCCCAATTGCGCCGTACGAATACATATCACACCTCAAGTACCCAATCATCCCACGAAAGGTATTCTAAAGTTTCCCTGTGCCATCAAACAAACTCAGATATCAACAGTCGATCCCAAATGCCGCAACACTACCGAAGTATTATCAGTTTACATCACATTGCTCTTTTACTGGAACATATACCCCCGTCGAATCACTATGGTTGGCAATACCATTTTCCCTAATCATTTGAAGATCGATTCTTTACTCACCTGCAGCTGCCCGTGCTGCTTACGAATTTAATGACTTCCCATTATGAACTGAACAGAAACCTCGAACACGCAAATCTCAATTCTCTACAACATACCGCGTATACCATAACACACTAGGATAACATGAGAACTCCATCTCCCTTTTTTTTTCCTAACCACAAACATCTATGTATTCCTCTAGTCAAGAACTCTTCATCAATCCCATCTAGAAGAGAAATCACTACACCTTCCATGCTTCGCATGCCCATAGGCAATATATACGTCTCTAAACCACGGTAAAACTCATCAAGAACTCTCTCTCCCAATTCCATTGCACAAGCTAAACTGCCAGGACTGAATCCTTCTACCCGAACCAAGCTAAGCAAGCTGTCAGAACTCAAGAGCCTTGCTGCACAACACCGGTTAAAGCTCATTACCTCGAACACATATGAAGAATTAATCATGTCTTTACCATACCGATTCGGTCTACTATCAAGCTATTCCATCTATATAATTCCCCTTTTTATTCATCATCCACTTGATATTTCTTCCTCGTTGTAGCATCAAAATGCCTCAATCCAGGCTTACCACACGACACTCGCACATAAGACCACACTGTCTAAGACCCATAGGCCACTGAATACTCTCTCAATTGTTTCCCAGAAATACCACATTCCAGAATACTTCACTCTGAGAACTTTCTGCGAATCTAAATTCGCTTCCTTTACTTTCCAAGTATCGACACATAGGATCCCATGATCAACATAAAAATACCACAAGTCTTGACATATTCTATTGAAAACACTATCTTTAGTCACATACACCACCTTAAAACACCTGAGTGCTACATGTAGATTCTTGAACACATTAAAACCATTCTCGAGAGTCATTCTCTCTTATTCATCTGCAAATTACCTGATTTAACGAACAGAACCACTCGTGCTTTATTGACACTCCGATATCGTAAAATGAGACCCTCATCCCAATACAACCAAGCAACTTCCTGCTCTATGCACCGAGCATTCTTTACCAACAACAACTCTAGACATTCCGAAATTCTCATACCCTATGGAACATAATATAACCTTTGTCGAAATTTTGCTTCACTCGCCCATCCTCGGCTCAATTTCTGCAACTAGAACCGATTCGCCAGCATACCTCGAGACGTAACCAACATAGCACATAACCGTGCAATCAGCTAATCAACAACAACCTCCCCAACTTAGCTCGAAGCCATATATCAAGACACACTTAACAACTCAAAATACTTTTACTCCAATGATGCCACAATGTCATAGTGAGATTAAACTCAAATCATCTACAAGTTTGTGAAAACACAGATCATCTAGTACTGAAATCCTCTACAACCCTCGCATTTATCCCCACATCAACTGAGTCCACTCTCTTAAGCGACCCGAATTTTTAAATTTCAACACATACCCTTCAATTACACATGAGATCTTCTAACATACACGTAAGGACCATACCACTCAAGANTCAAACTCAACTGACGGCTCGAGACTCTGCCACTCTCCGATCTGACATTTGAACCAATCCGGTGATATTTGACCACCACTGACACTGAACTCCTCATGAGGAAGACGAAAGGATCACGTAGTATTAATCTGGGGAGGTTTGGGGCAATTAGGGTTTTGGCCGGAAAACTTCAAATCCATATTCGAGAAGTTCCGGCCATGTTTGAGGATCAGGACCTTAGGGGTTTGATAGAGGAGGTCGTGGTGGTCTTATGGTGTAAATTTGGTGGGGTTTGGGAAAGGTGGTATCCTGGCCGGAAATTTCAATCGCATATTCGAGCATTTTGGTTACGATTTGAGGGAAACTAGGTTGGGGATTGGAAAGAGGAGGATGAGAGGATTGAGGGGTGTAATTTTTGGGTGATTTGGAGCTTCGCCGCCGGCGGAGGCGATTTCCGGCCGGCGGCGGACGGCGGAGGCACGACGGAGAAGGGTGGTGTTACGGTGGATGGCGGTGGCGTTACAGGGGTAAGGTTTGAGACAGGGGTACGAGGAGGATGGGAAATGTTTAGGTTTAATGAGGAATTTCGGACATTTTTATTTAAAAGTCTTGAACGAGTGAGGACCGTTGGATGATGAGAAATGGACGGTCAAGATTAATTGACGCCAAAACGACGTCGTTTTTTGGGCGTCTCTGGACTGGGTTGGGGTTTTGGACTGGACGGGTGGGGACTGGGTTATGGATTGATTTTTGGTGATTTTGGTTTGGGCTGCCCGAAATTGGCCCAAACATTTTGTCACCCTTGCTTTTTGTTTCATTTTCTTTCATTTGTTTCCTTATTTTCTTTTTGTACTTTATTTATTTATATTTTCTGAATTTTCTGATTTTATTAAAATCAAAAACTAAAGACCCAATATTAAGATTATACTAATCAATTTCCAACGCTAACTAATTCTTAAACCAAAAATGTAAAGATGTTATTATTATTATTTTTTCCTTATTTTAGCAATATTAATTAACTAGTAAAAATATAAAATCGAATTCTAAATGCAAATGCAATATTTTTTGTACCTTTTTATGAATTATAGCAACTAAAAATGCACACAAAAATGCAAACAAGACACAAAATCATGCAATTAATTCCTAAAAATTCAAATAATAAAAGAAAAATTCTAAGTCTAATGAATTTATAGGAGTAATTTAAGCGTGGCAAAAATCACGTGCTCACAGAACCGATTCGCCAACATACCTCGAGATGTAACCAACATAGCACATAACCGTGCAATCAGCTAATCAACAGCAACCTCCCCAACTTGGCTCGAGGCCATATATCAAGACACACTTAACAACTCAAAATACTTTTACTCCAATGATGCCACAATGTCATAGTGAGATTAAACTCAAATCATCTACAAGTTTGTGAAAACACAGATCATCTAGTACTGAAATCCTCTACAACCCTCGCATTTATCCCCACATCAACTGAGTCCACTCTCTTAAGCGACCCGAATTTTTAAATTTCAACACATACCCTTCAATTACACATGAGATCTTCTAACATACACGTAAGGACCATACCACTCAAGAACACTCCACAGGAGATGACCCCTGCTTTGCCTCAATTTAGTACTTCAGCATACCTTTCACCATCATATACGTTACTCGGTCATTAGTCTTCCTGAGTCTGAACTCATACCGCCACACGTATTGTACTTTACTTTCCAACTAGGAGATACGAAGATATTCTTCATGCGCCCATAATTCGGGCTACACATCAATCCACAATAGGAGTCGAATCACTTAACAGTTCATCTATTATCCTACAGACTTCTTCGTCACTACCAAGTCATATAGACACATCTTGCCGTACTAACATACTCATCACATGGATATCCCACCGCCATTCCGGCTAATAGGGACAATACCGAACATATACGTTCAAAACACTCGCTCACACAATCAGCACCTCGGTGCTCAAGCCATAGGCAAGGATCCAGCCTCAAGTCCTCCAAACTAGCCCAACATACTCACGAAGATTACATCTCGCCCCTCGATCGGGGAATCACAAACCATCAAGGCACATATAATACTGAGCGCTCACGTGCCCATACAGGCGTGTGGAAGGAATTTCAAGAGTTATATCTCAAGCTGAATCAAGTATGCACGATAAGAATTCCAAGAATGGGAAGTTTTCCTAAAGGTTCTGCAGCCTCTCGAGGATAAATACAGACGTGTCCGTACCGATCCGCGAGACTCTACTAAACCTGCTCATGACTCGTGAGACCTAGTAACTTAGGCTCTGATACCAACTTGTCACGACCCAATTCCCATACCCGGTCGTGATGGCGCCTCTCGTGAAGACAAGGCCAGCCAACTAAACTAAATCCTTTCACTAACAATTATTAAACATAAATGAATAGAAGATACAACTTAATGGCATTAGAAACTGTTAGTTACTACCCGACCGGGGTGTCACAAGTCACGAGCATCTAAGGAAACCTAACACAACTACGGGCCAATAAATATATACAAGTAAAATTTCTAGAAAACAAAAGACAACATCCGGTGCCGCGAACGCTGGCGGTCACCTTGCTCAGCTACAATAACAATACCTTCAATCCGCTAATAACCCGCTACCGGGTGAACGACACCTGCAACTACACGCGAGGTGCAGGGACTAAAGTGAGTACTTCCAACTCAGTGAGTAATAAGAGTAAATAATAACTGAGAGGCAAGAAATCACGTAAGAGCACTCCATCATGCTATATAGGACAGTACAACCCTTTGAGAAAACAGTAAAACCGTGAAAAATCCTTTAGAAAATATCTGGCTCTCTTTAAAAACCTCTTTTGAAAATATCCTTTTCCAACAGTCAAGCAAATGAATGCGTAATCAGATAGTGCAAGTCCGCACATAAGTCAGCCCCTCGGGCACAACACTCCATCAACAAATAACACCAGAGTATCTGGTAAACAGTGCAAGAAGTAGCATGGATGCCAATGATATGAGAGTGCTGAATGTCATGACACGTAGTACAAACAGGAACCAATGCATGAATGCAATGCAATGCACATGATGCTGCGGCGCGCAGCCCGATCCATTTGGGTACCCGCGCTCACTGTGGGGGTTCAGACTCCGGAGGGGCTCCTACAACCCAAGCGCAATATCATCATAGTATCGCTGCGGCGTGCAGCCCAATCCATATTCAGTCCAGATCAATGCAAATGAGCCACTCGGGCAATGTCAAGTAATAGCTTTTAACTCAAAACATCAGAAAATGCAATTTAAGTCTTTAAACTTTAGCAATATGACTGCACATTTCAAACATGTGTTTAACTCAGGACTGAAGTCATTTAATATGCTAACTGTCATGAAAACAGCAATAATAATCCCTAAAGGATTCAAATAATCGGCACGAAGCCCAAAACATGGCAATCAACCCAAATCACGATAGCATCAAGCAGGTTTTAGTCAATTACGCAGTAAAATCAACAACCGGGACGGACCAAGTCACCATCCCCAACGGTGCTCTACCCCACGCTTATACCTGGCGTGCAAGTCACCATAATCCAGCACTATGATGTGCAAATCCGGGGTTTCAAACCCTCAGGATATCATTTACAAGTATTACTCACCTCGAACCGGTGAAATCTCTAGCTCGCGACGCCTTTGCCCCTCGAATCGGCCTCCACGCGCGTCGCATCTAACCAAAATCAGAGCGAATACATTACAATATGCCAAGGGAACAATACCCAATCGAAAACAGCCAAGAAATAGCAGAAATCTCGAAACTAGCAAAACCCGAGCCCCGGGCCCGCTTCTCGAAAAATTACAAAATTCACATTACCGGATTCCTCGTCTCGCCACGAGTCCATACATACCAAGAACTCCCAAATCCG
This sequence comes from Nicotiana attenuata, assembly GCF_001879085.1. Lineage (NCBI taxonomy): Eukaryota > Viridiplantae > Streptophyta > Magnoliopsida > Solanales > Solanaceae > Nicotiana > Nicotiana attenuata. The sequence goes on along the minus strand of NW_017673067.1, from coordinate 9,315 downwards.
AGCTCAAATGGCCTAACAAATCCCAATTTGGAATATCAAAAACTCAAGCCCTAGCTTTACCCCTTTTAATGAATTCCAACCAATTTCCATGTTAAATTTAACAAAATCTCGAGTATTTAGGCCAAGGAACTTACCTCTAATCATTCCTCCTTGAATCCCTCTTCAAAATTGCCTCAAAGCTCTCAAAGCTCGTTCAAAATGGTGGAAAATACATAACCCTCGCGGATGAAATATTATAATAAAACCCCCTTCTGAACAGTTCTTTCCGCTTTTCCGGTCCTTTTGTCGCTTCTGCGACACCACTTTTGCGGGTACTTATCCGCTTCTGCGGCTCCTCAACTTTTCCCCAAGACCGCTTCTGCGGTCAACCAATCGCGTAAGCGGGTCCGCTTCTACGGTCCGCTGGTCCGCTTTTGCTGAAAAATCTCCCAGGCCCATTTTCGCTTCTGCGGGCCCCCTCTCACTTCTGCGTGACCGCTTCTGCGGTCCATTTCCGCAGAAGCGGAAATACCAGGTACCAGATCCTTCAGCAGCCTTTAAACTCCAAATTTCATCCCGTTAACCATCCGAAACCACCCCGAGGCCCCCGGGACCTCAGCCAAAGGCACCAACATATCCCAATACATCATACGAACTTGCTCCAATCATCAAAACACACCTAACAACACTAAAATCATCAATTCACATCGGATTCAAGCCTAAGTTCTTCAAGAACTTCTGAAATGCACTTTCGATCAAAAACCCGACCAAACGATGTCCGAATGACCTGAAAATTTGCACACATATCCAAAATCACTTAACGAAGCTACAGCAACTCTCGGAATTCCATTCCGACCCCCGGATCAAATTCTCACCCATCCACTGGAATTCGCCAAAATACTAACCTCGCCATTTCAAGCCTAATTCTACACCGGGCCTCTAAAATCAATTCCGATCGCACTCCCAAGTCACAAATCATCCCCCAAAGCTAACCGAATCACCGGAAATCACATCTAAGCCTTCTAACTCATAAGTCAACGTCCGGTTGACCTTTCCAACTTAAGCCTTCCTTAGAGAGACTAAGTGTCTCATTTCCTATCCAAACCAATTCAATTCAACTATAACTCACTCGTTGCTGATAATGAAACATGAAGAAGCAGTAAATGGGGGAAACGGGGCTGTAATACATGAGACGACGGGTCGGGTCGTCACATTCTATCACTCTGATTTGCTGTATTGTCTAGTCGGTTGAAAGCCAAGGCTAGACTCTTGGATTTCAATTGCCTTCACCTTCTTGTTTACTTTTTCCCTAACTTGTATTCTCTAATTCCTATTATCTTGTTCTAGTCTATATACTTATGTAGCTAGTTTTATCACAGACCTCAACATTGTCGATGCTCCCTTTTTTTCTCGCAAAATCGGGTTTATGACATTTGGGAGGACAACTCGTTCCCTTTTGGGAATTGGGTTTAAGAGAAGTGAAGAGTCGCCACCTAATGATTAAAGTGCATTAGGACACTAAGAAGGGTTTTGTTAGGATAACCAGAGATTGGGTAAGGGCTTGAAATAATTCCAAAGGGAAGGTGTTAGGCACCCCTCAGAATCTGCTAGTGTGGTTCCTGGCCAAGCTATTGTTGTGACTTTAGGGTACATATAGACAAATAAGGCTTTAAATAAGAGGAAATTTTCACATAAAGGTTGCAAATAGATGGAGTGAAAAGAAACGAGAGAAAAGCTAAATTTTGAGAAACAAATAGTTTGAGAAATTTGAAAATAAACAAGTAAAAGAGAGGGGGGTCCTAGGTTTATAAATAACACTGATCACCCCACACAACTCCCGATAATCACTTATACATGTGGTGTTATCGCGTGGTCATCATATCCATATCTATCCTTTCCCACCCCGTTAAGGTACTAAAGCGCGGAATGGTCTCGTTTACCTATTGCATGCTATTACCCACCCCAAATCTATCAATCCCGGAGGTACTTGGGATTACTAATCCTAAAAGGACGGGACATTGGCTTATTTGTGGTTTCAAAAGGTTAAAATACTAAGGAGACAATCAAAACACATATAGCAAGTTTGGGGGAGAGCATATAAACAAATAATAAGGCTCAGACAAACCTCCTTAAACCAGAGAAAATATATAGTTTAGCACGTCTTACACGTACTATTTAAGTTCTAAATAAAACTTAAAAGGAATTGGTGGCAGATTGATTTATTACATAGTTTAGATAAGAAGCCCGAATCAGGCCTGCCTGTTGGTTGTAGTTAATAAAATCTGGTTCAGTTTATAAGCTTATCCTGAGGCTTGCCTAAGTGATAGACGAAACCTATAGGCATGATATCTACTTATTTCAGAAACAAAAGAAGAAGAAAAAACTGGTCGCAGATTGATTTAGGTAAAAAGAAAGTTGCCAGTAAAGAAACGAGCACAGGTTCTGCCATTGGTAATGCTAGTTTTAAACTTATAAATGAATGAGGCGATTTAGATTTGAATTAGAACCCCTATGGGCATGCTTTCTATGTGTTTGCCAACTTAAAACATTGTTATAGACACAGAAGAATGCAGAAATTCTACAACATGTTATCTAAGCGTTGCGTATCTGATTACAATTTTGGTTATTAGGGCCTATAGATAAGTTTGCCTAGTGAAAAGCGGGTATTCAAGAATCAGAAAAGACCTATAGGCATATTCTCTACGTGCGTGTGCAGAAGCTATAGACATAATATCTATATGAAAGTGCAGAATCCCTATAGTCATGGTATCTAAATGAGAATGCAGAGTTTCTTATAGACATGATAGCTAAATGAGATGCAGAAATCTTATGGTAACTACATGAAAATGCATGTCTTATAGGCATGGTAACTATATTAAAGTGCATAAGTTTTATAGGCATGGTAACTACATGAGAACTACTGAAATTAGAGATTCCTATAGGCAAGTTATCTACCCTTTTCATGCATAGTTACCCCTCCCTTTTCACTAAACATCCCTGAAAGTTTATTACAAAGTTTATTACAGCCCAAAGAGAATAAAGAAAAAAAACATCAGAAATTGAAAATTACAACCAAGGAGAGCCTGATTCAGACTTCCTGTCTGAAGTATGAAGTAAACCATCTCCAAAGATCAGATTTCAAAAGGCTTTCTCTCATTTGGGGTGTGTCAGAGTTCCCTAAGAGCCTCATGGACTCCGGGCAGTGCTTACACCCCAAATACATTACCAAATCAGGACAATAGTGCAGTGTGGAAGGGCCAGCCCTCAGGTGTCCAAGTTCAGAGGGAACTCAAGGTCCCAAGGCAAGGCTCACCAGAGAGGGGCAGAACTTATAAACTAGGAAAGAGTGTAAGTGCATAAGGGAATTCTGGAAGGGGAAAGGAAAAAGGGGAATAACTTAAAATCAGCACACGCAAGGGTGTAGGGGAGTGGGAATTTGCAAGATCATAAGGAGAGCAGGCTGATAGGCATACTCAGTAATGGGAGGTGCTGGCACACCCTCCAGCCTATTTGGAGGCTAAGGTTCAGAACTCAGTTCATGGAAAACAACTCATATTGCCATGCCTTGAGTCACCACTCACAAACACATAGGGGTAATGGGGTAGAGAGCAAAGATTCATAAAAGAAACAAGCAGTAGAACATAGGCATTACTAAACTAAATATCAAACTCCACAGAAAACAATAAAGTAGACATGGATACAAAAGAAAACTGTAAGTAAACACACTGGGGTAATGCTGAAACTTAAATTAGACCATACCAGTTTCAAAGAAACAAGTAGGAAAGGCAGTAGTCTTGTAAAAGCCAAAGTGCAAACAGGAAGACAGAATACTGTGAGTGTGAGTTCAAGAGAGATTGTGAAATTGTGAGGTCTGAAGTGTGTTAATCGTGTGTGCTTTGTGAAAAGAGGGGTCGTGTATTTATAGTGTGGAGGTCATGAGGAAATAAGGTAAGAAAATAATTGAAGACTGATTGTAAATCAATCACATAAGACTCCCTTTAATTAAGGGATTCAAATTCAAACGGGTATAACACAATTAAGGAAAGAAATTAATCAAACTCTTGTGTAAAGCATGCAATTGAGAGTAAATACATAAAGGTTATTTAAGGACAAGGTCTCTGAAATACACGGTTGTACAATTTAAGGAAAGAAAATCAATTAATAGCCAAGAAATCACAAGGTCTGAGATTTGGTATGAATGAACCAAGTCAGAAAGATGGAAAAGGTTTTAACTTAAGGAAAATCAGCAAACAATCAATTAGACCTATTAAAAAGGAATTCTGAGTCAATCACTAGTTTGAAAACCTTTTTGAAGAAGGATTCATCACATATAAATCATACAGACACGTTAAACATGAAAGAAACTTGTCGAGCCATTGTAAAATCAGTAGAAACTCCAGTGTAGGAGAGTTTTAGCAAAAAGTTCAGAATTGTACAAAAGATGTCCAAACTCAGCTCAGAGACTCAAAGTTAGTCTGAAGGAGTTAAGGGTTCTAAAACAAAACCCTAGTTCACATAATCAAACATCGGCGGAATTCCCAAATTCTAGGGTTTCCACCTAGAATCAAATACAGGGATGAGGAGGCAAGTAGTCGAAACCAGCTCAGGGGTTTCTTTCAGAAACTCATAAGAAAACATGTAAACACAGTAGAAGGAGTAGAAGAAACATGCGTAAGAAAGTTTTTCTCAGAAGAAACCTAAACAAGCATCAGTAGAAGGAAAATATCAAAGAACACAGTAGAAAGGTATAGTATAGCAGGACATAGTAGAAGAAATACTAGAACATAGTAGAAAGCACATGAGAACATAATATGGAAAACATGGTAGAAGAAACACAAGCGTGGAGCATATAGAACACAGTAAAGAACATTCAAGAACGGAGTGTAAAACTCAGCAAAAGAACATACAAGAACATGGTAAAAGAAAAAGCACAAGAACACAGAAGAAGGCATGCGAGAATATGATATAGGAAACACAGTAAGAGAACAACACGAAAAACAAAGAAGAAAAATCATAAAACACTTAAACACTTTCCAGAAAACCCTAAATCGGAAAAGAAGGGTTTTGAAAGTAATTTTCAAAAGAAAAAATTAGGAAAATCGTTTGGAAACTCAAGTGGAGCATAGATACACAACAGATCTAAAAAGGATCGGAGAAAACCTCGAAAGGTTAGGGTTTCAGAAGAACCCTAGAATGAGAAGGCTTTGAAAAGTCATTGACCTGAGTTGGAGAGGTCGGAATCAGACTCAAACAATAATAGCACGCCGGAGCAAGGCCGGAAACCTCGAGTCGGCGAAGGTCTAAGTGAAGACCTTCGAGGTCTGTCCTCGAATCTTCAAGTATCGAGCACATAGGAGCGACAGGAGGTGAATATAAGACTCCCATGGCCGGAGAAGCCATGGTTTCCGGTGGGTTTCGAGGTTGAAGATGGTGGGAGACGATTAGGGTTCCAGGAATGTTCGAGAGAGTTTGAGAGACGAAGGGGTTCAGAGGCGGCTGATTAGGTGAAAGTGATTAGGGTTAGGGTGTTTGGGAAATTAAAAAGGAAAGGGGTAATTATGGCCGTTGATCAAAATGATCAACGGCTTGGATCAAAAGGAGAGCCGGGCAGATTTTATTAACGGGTTAGGGGTCGGGTAATTTATGAATTAGGGTGGTCCGGTTTGAGATTGAAATTGGGTTAATTAGGGGGGGGGGGGGGTTAATTTGGGCTAAAATTGAAATGAAATGGGCTAACTTTTAAATAGCCACTTTTCTCTTTTTATTTTCTAAAAAGTAAAACGATTTCGAAAAATAAATTAAAGGTGCTAAATTAGTTAATAGTATATAAATATTAGATTAAAAATACTGGAATCAAATTTGTAATTATAAACGCAATTAATTCTTAAAATAGGCTAAAATTGCAATTTAGTGCAATTTAGCTTTAAAAATACCAAATCAACTAAAAAAATGTGCAAAAATTACCTTAGCTATATATTGGTATAAATATGAGAATACAATAACTGAATCACCAAAAGAATAATTTGGGAACGATTATTGGTTTTTGTACTGCTAAAATAATTGGTTTAAAAATCTTTTAAAAAAATAGAAAAAATAATAAAACACTTGGACATGCTTATATATGCATATATATACTATTTTGAAAGTGTTTTGCATATAAAAAATATACGGGGAAAAATTGGGTATCAACAGCTGCCCATCTTTAACCGGGAAGGATGAAAGAGTTGTCGGGTAAAGATATGATGGCCAATTTTGACCGAGTGAAATGGTTTGAAGAGGTTGACCGTGCTCTGGTTCCTGAGCTGCCTACATATCTTTGGTCTTACATGAATCAGGCCGTATGTAGTTCAGGATCTGACGGTGGAAAATGCCGATGGAGATCTTCCAAGAACGGACGCGATATTTAGGTTGGGATGGATGGTTAAAGTCTGCCAGGGCTGCGGGAACTGGAGCGGGGTCGCTCCTGTTGAGACGGCTGTTGCTAGCCGGTTTACCTGCAAACAAACAATACAAGCGTATATCGTGCGGAAAAATTAAACGTGATGCAAATTCCCGTCGGACCATGAATGCTGTCTTCGGACGGTTAGGATGACGTCCTTAGACCATGATGTCCTGCGCCATGAAGCATATAATAAAGGATTCGCAGGCTATGAAATGATGCTCTCGGGCTATGAGAATGATGCCTCCGAACTATGATGCCTTTGAATAATGATATGCAAGAGATTAAAAGGGGTACTCAGGCCATGGCATGGCGTTCTCGGGCTATGCGAATGGTGCCTCCGAACAATGACGCCTTCGGACAAATTTGGCGATCTTTCAGCCCATGCAATGCAATAGGTGGCGATCTTTCAGCCGATGCAGGACATAAATAAAGGTGGCGATCTTCCAGCCGATGCAAGACATAAATAAAGATGGCGATCTTTCAGCCGATGCAGGACATAAATAAAGGTGGCGATCTTTCAGCCATGCAAGGGTAAATAAAGGTGGCGATATTTCAGCCATGCAGATGGAGATAGAGCTTAACCTCGGAAGGAAGAACGGTAGCCTTATGCAATGCAGGAATGCAGATGGAGACAGAGCTTAGTCTTGGAAGGCAGAATAGTAGCCTTATGCAATGCTGGAAATGTAGATAGAGACAGTGCTTAGTCTCGAAAGGCAGAATAGTAGCCTTATGTAATGCAGAAATGCAGATGGAGACAGAGCTTAGTCTCGGAAGGCAAATGGTAGCCTTATGCAATGCAGGAAATGCAGATGGAGACAGAGGTTAGTCTCGGAAGGCAGAATAGTAGCCTTGTGCAATGCAGAAATGCAGATAGAGACAGAGCTTAGTCTCGGAAGGCAGAATGGTAACCTTATGCAATGCAGGAAATGCAGATGGAGACAATGCTTAGTCTCGGAAGGCAGAATGGGAGCCTTATGCAATGCAAGAAATAAAAGATGAATTGTAATGAAATTTCTTAGCTGATAGCTGATAACTGATAGCTAATTGCGACAACATAGCTGCTGGGGGTACTGTATGCGGATAGTAACTGTGAATAGGTGCGACAGTTCTGAGAGTTGTATTCCTGAACAGTATGAGTGGATAATATATGATTTTGCGACTTGGGTGCCTGCATCCAAAGAAAAATCGTGAGTTTTGTAAAGGGGAAAGGTTAGTTCGTTTTCCCGCTGACTTTGCTTGACCTGCTCGGCTCTGATCTGATGACACGATATGTATCATAGGGGTAACGTTGCTAAACAAAGCGATTTAGATAAACATGCATGAGTTTGTTAAAGATATGACATAAGTATATATTTAAGAAATAGTTTTTAGATGAACCGCCGACTGTGACGTGGTTCAGGACATTGCAGCCTCTCTCGCTTTGGAATTTCGAGGGGCCCTCCTCAAAATTCTGCCCCAGTTTTCAATTGCGAGGGAAATGAAAATTTTATTGAATTGTGACCGAACCCATAAGGCTACCTACATATCCCCTCTTAAACGGAAATCAGGTCAGACGTAGTTCAAATTACATCATATAGGAAATATAAGATTACACATAGTAGCGTTTGACTGCATCTGAGTTGATTGGTTTTGGACAAACTTCTCCATCCATTTCTGCAAGTATCAGGGCTCCTCCTGTCAGAACCCGATGAACCATGTATGGACCCTGCCAATTGGGAGAGAATTTCCCTTTGGCTTCATCTTGATGCGGGAAAATTTTCTTCAACACCAGCTGCCCCGGTGTGAACCGTCTTGGCTTGACTCTCTTGTTGAAAGCTCTGGACATTCTGTTCTGATAAAGCTGGCCGTGGCAAACTACATTCATTCTCTTCCCATCTATAAGAGCCAGCTGCTCGTAGCGATTTCTCACACATTCTACATCGTCGAGCTCAGCTTCTTGTATGATCCTCAAAGAAGTAATCTCTACTTCGGCGGGAATGACGGCTTCCGTACCATAAACCAACATATAGGGAGTTGCACCAGTTAATGTGCGGACTGTGGTGCGATACCCCAATAAAGCAAACGATAGCTTCTCGTGCCACTGCTTATGCTTCTCTACCATTTTCCTCAGTATCTTCTTAATGTTCTTGTTGGCGGCTTCTACAACTCCGTTCATTTGGGGCCTGTAGGCTGTGGAATTCTTATGTCCGATCTTGAAGGTTTCACACATAGCTTTCATTAAGTCATTGTTGAGATTTGAGCCATTATCAGTAATGATCGATTCCGGGATCCCAAACCGACAAACAATACGGTCGCGAACAAAGTCTACCACGACTTTCTTAGTCACTGCTTTATAGGATGCTGCCTCGACCCATTTGGTAAAGTAGTCAATTGCCACTAGGATGAATCTGTGCCCGTTGGAAGCGGCAGGTTCGATTGGTCCAATAACATCCATTCCCCAAGCGGCGAAACGCCATGGTGAGCTTGTTTCATTAAGCTCATTTGGTGGCACCCTTATCATATCTGCATGTATCTGGCAGCGGTGGCATTTTCGGACGTACTGGATGCAGTCCGTCTCCATAGTCATCCAGAAGTAACCAGCACGGACTATCTTCTTGGCTAAGACAAAGTCGTTCATATGCGGACCACAGGTCCCGGCATGAATTTCCTACAGCAGTTTAGATGCTTCCTTCGCGTCGACACACCTTAGCAAACCCAAATCTGGAGTCCTCCTATACAGGATTCCTCCGCTGTGAAAGAAATTGTTGGGCAATCTTCGAAGTGTGCGCTTCTGAGTGGTATTTGCAAGATCTGGATATCCTCCTTTGGCCAAATATTCCTTGATGTCGTGAAACCAAGGTTTTCCATCTGCTTCTTCTTCGACATGAGCACAATAAGCTGGCTGATTATAGATT